>NC_089795.1:22095267-22115267 GCF_040412425.1 Macrobrachium rosenbergii
TGTTACTCACCAGTTAACTAATCTATGTAAGTGGCATCAGCGTCATCAGGAGTCAAAGAAAGGGCAGGAGGCAGTAGACCCCTTCCCTAGGGACTTCCTGAAACCAGTAGGATCTGCCATTCTGTTTCAGTCTTATGCGCATTTGTGCGTGCACGCTCGCGTGTGTGTGTGTAAATGTAAGAATACCCAGATTTTCTGCCCGCAGTACTTATACACATCCATTTTTATCAGATCAGGAGCAAATTTCTCGGTGGCCGGTAATAAAGTCACAGGAAGAAAAAAGTCACAGAAAAAAAGTCACAATTTTGGCTAGGAAAAAAGGTGTCAGGAAAAAAAGTCACATTAATTTATGGTGGCAATTAAAGCAATCAGAAAATATTTTGGATCTCTCCTAGGTAGTGACCCCGAAGGGTTTTCGTTATCTAGGACTAATATTTCTTGGGAGTCATTATCTTCATAATATTTAGAGTCTTTTGTTTATGTTTTTACGGTAATCCCCAACGGGCTTGTACTAAACACGCCGCAAAGGTGGATACATACAGGGATAAAACCCTTGGGGTCACTCTATAGGGAAGATTAATGTGACTTTTTTTCCTGTGACTTTTTTTCTTTGACTTTTTCTGTGATCTTTTTACCTGTGACTTTCTTTTACCTGGATTCAATTTCTCGACGTACATATCTGAATTTAGTCACCCAAGAAATGGTAAGATTTTTATGCATATTTTTCCCATTTTTTTTTTATAAATCTCGTTCCTTGTTAGGTAGGATCCCCAGGCCTACCATCATGTATCCAATTAGACGTCCTTCACTGGTGACTCTGGCACCCACAAGTCTCCGTTTCTGGGGAAAATGATAGACAGTTCACAAATTCTATATTCACCATTCTTTCCAGGAGACACATTTTATGTATTTTGCCTTTTCTTGGACAATGATTTCTTTTCCGTGTTCATATTTTCAGACAGCATTTTAAGGGAGAGAGAAAAGGTGGAGTTAATATTTTTTTGTGTATTTTTCTTTAGCAATTCTGTTTTGTTAAACAGTTTATTTCCCTGCTCAATAATGCATTTCGTGCATCAAGAGAAGTAAAGTTTCTTTAAAACCGTCTTACTTTTGAGTTATATAAGATTATTTTATGTAGATGCAAAAATGTTACTACCGTATATAACAATAGTGTTGCGTCATTCAAGTGTAAAAAAATTTAAAATGAAAAATCCCCTAAATCTTCCTCTAAATCTCCTCTCCCTCAGGAATGAGACTAGAAAATAAGACTCTTTCCTTTTCTATAAATCTCTGAAGCCCAAATTCCCCAAAAAGACAGAAAACTTTCGCTGCAAATTTCAACAATTCTGTTATGTTTTTTCTAAAAGCTGTGTTAGTTACATTATGCATTTCACCTAAGAACCACTGGAATGTCAGGAACGTAACTGATTAAGTATCAAGACATATACGGATGAAACATGCCCCCATGGCAACGAATCTTGAACAGAGATGATGAATCATACGATAATACATTATTGAGTAATTTTTAAAAGGCTATTATTATTATTATTATTATTATTATTATTATTATTATTATTATTATTATTATTATTATTATTATTATTATTTTTATTATTATTATTATTATTCAGAAAATGAAAGCTGTTCATATAGAACGAGCCCAAAGGGGCCACTGACTTGAAATTCGAGCTTCCAAAGAATATGGTGTTCATTAGGAAGAAGTAAGTAAGAGGAGATAAAGGGAAACATAGAAAGAGGAGATCCCACTCACTTATTAAAAAAAAAACGAATAAATTAACAAATAGGTAAAAATGTATTGAAAGGCTGGGCAAAATTCAGCACTCAGTGGATTTACCTTACAGATAACAGTAACTCATTGAATATAGGCTAGTGAACAGATTCAGTACAACCGCTTCTGTCATTATGGCTTTATAAAGCTCATACATATATATATATATATATATATATATATATATATATATATATATATATATATATATATATATATATATATATATATATATATATATATATATATATATATATATGCAGTATATGTACGTAACAGTGTGAATAAAATGATAAGAGTTTGCTCTTTATGTGTAGTACAAATTACAATAACTGAAAAATCATTAATAATTCTTACATAAACAATCAATGAAAGTTGTTTCTTAAGGTAAGAACGGCTCATCCGGTCGGAGAAATTCTGGTGTCAGTTTCTGTGTAAAAGAAACACAGTAACTAAAAACATAATCAAGAATCATAAATAATAAACACATATAGTGACTTTCTAACCAATAATAATTTCTTTGCAGATTACAAGCCAAAATATTAAAAAATTACGAGTTAGGCGAAAAGGACACTAATGATATTAACAACATGAATAGTGGTCGACAAGACAAATCTAATACTGAAAGGATGACTCAGCTACCTCAACCAATCCCGGAGTTATTTGAAGAAGAAGTTGACAATTCTACGCAGCAGGAAAATGCTGACGTGGCGATTGCGTCACCATCACATGCCTCATCACGTGACGGGACTAAGACTAAACAACAACGACGCAATCAGCGCAAACCCAAAAACGCAGCAAGATAGATTACAACAACTCAGAGAATTAAATGCAAAACGAAGAAAGAAGTCAACAGACAAGTCTCCAGTAAATACATTAATGACGTTTCAGCGAGACACACCTTGGCGATAAGGGCCGGTCAATACTCAATCGTTGTACACCGCCGTTGCGCTCCCGTTGGGTGCTGATAACATATATATTGATATCAACAAACTCACACAGTCTATGGTTTTTCCTCTCACCACCCATAGACGTCACGTAAAAATACCTACGGCCGTGTAGACAACACAGACCACCCTAATTTTATAGTTAATAAATAGGGTTAATTTCTCACGTTCATGAACACGTTACTTATATATAGAGAAATTTCATCAACACGAACAGTAGTTACATTTTACAGGCATGTGATACTTGAAACAAAATTCAATATCTTGCACTGAAAATTCTAACGTAATCATGCAAATGTTTCTGAATGTCCATGGTCCAACAGTCTAGCGCGGTGACAATACTGTGCATTACATTCCAGCATTATTAAAACGAAACCTTTCAAAGTCTGGCTGAGATTGGCTGAACATTATATCTAAACTTTACAGTAGTTCTTTGTCGGCCACAGCAGCTTCAGGATGTTCTACTTGGGTATCTAAATGTCATTAGCTTTTATCCACTCAACACCTTTTAGTGATGAAATGGGTAGCTGTTCTCTCTAGTTTGTAGGGCATATATTTTCATGGTACATTACACGGTGTGCATGCTCTAGACCAGGAGCCTTACGGAAAAAGAAACATACTCAGAAAGATATATATATATATATATATATATATATATATATATATATATATATATATATATATATATATATATATACACACACGTAAGAGGGAGCAGACATTCAGACAGTAGACATAATGGAACTATGGAAAGGCATTCTGTTTTCTATTCATCTAATATGATGCCGACGTTTCGTATCGTTTGATACATCTTCAGGCTGAAATAAGCTATTAAAATAAACGGTATTTGCCCATAAAAGATAAGATATGTACACATTGTATACTTACAGTATTTACACCATATTGGCGGTTAAAAAACAGAACAAGGGGAAAAACCATAAGCAGAGGCAAGAACCGCAATACTTTTACCACAATAGTAGCGTAAAACAGACTAACAAGAAATGCAGAACAGGGGGGGAGAGAGAGAGGAGTTGGGGGGACCACAGACACAGACGCCAAAAACAAGACCAAACTTTGCAATGAACATTTGGGTTGATGCTGATTGGTAATTGAGGGTAGGAACAGTCAATTTGATCATTATAGGTTCAGCACCAACCCACCTGTTCATTGCATAGCTTGCTCTGGTTTTTAGCCTCCGTGCCCGTGCTCTCTCCCCCGTCTTCTCTCTCCCCCTCCTGTTCTGCATTTCTTGTTAGTCTGCTTTATGCTACCATTGTGGGTAGGTGTTTTGCGCTTCTTGCCTCTGCGTTTGGTTTTTCCCCTGTTCTGTTTTTTTAACCGCTAATATGGTAAAAGTAAGTATACCCTAGTTTTACCAGACCACTGAGCTGAGTAACAGCTCTCCTAGGGCTGGCCCGAAGGATTAGACTTATTTTACGTGGCTAAGAACCAATTGGTTACTTAGCAACGGGACCTACAGCTTATTGTGGAATCCGAACCACACGATAGCGAGAAATGAATTTCTATCACCAGAAATACATTCCTCTAACTCTTCATCAGCCGGCCGCGGGAATTGAACTCCGGTCCATCGAGTGACAGTCTGAAGCTCAAGCGATTCGGCCAACAACGGGCTAAAATGTAAACAAGTATATAATGTGTATATATCTTATCTTTTATACGCAAATACTGTTTATTTTAATCGCTATTTCAGCCCGGAAGGTGTATCAAGCGATACGAAACTTCGGCATCTTAATAAATGGATAGAAAACAGAATGCCTTTCCATAGTTCCATTATGTATATATATATATATATATATATATATATATATATATATATATAATATATATATATATATATAAATAAACATTAAGCTACACATGTCGTTCAGTATCCAATTCGCTCTACTTTGGGAATATCACTGCTGCCTGGGAAACTGGAACGCCAGACAGTATTGATCGACGACGTTCAGTGACGTTGGTAACCACTCGGCTGTCAAGTCGTCGAGTCGTACAGTCGGGCGTTCGAATCTCCTCAGTACCGAATCGTTTATCAATTATGGATCCACTTCGGTGATATTCACGAAGCAGAAGAAATTGTGTGTGTGTGTGTGTGTGTGTATGTGTATGTATGGATATCTGTATCCATATGGGAAAGGTAAAATTTCTGTTTAAATCACACAAAGGGATAACGGGAGGGAATTATATTTCGGGTAGTATCTTTCGAAAGGGGTGGAAATAATGCCGAATGATACCATTCTCCCATTCCCCTTTCATAAAACAACTGAAATTAAGGCACAAATACCCTCTAATATCAAATTCCCTTTACTTGTGAATAACTTACTTCCAAAGGGAATTATATATGGTTCTATCTGTTCTCTTGATAGCTTAGTGGATAAGTCTACTATCCCGAAAGGAATAGGATCGAATCTTGGCCGTGGCAGATGCACTTCTATAATCCCTACGGATGTAAATTATTCATACGGTAAAGTGAATTCGATATGCATGCGTGTAATAATATGTATATATATATATATATATATATATATATATATATATATATATATATATATATATATATATATATATATATATACATATATATATATAAATATATATATATATATATATATATATATATATATAAATAAATATATATACTGTATATATATATAAATATATATATAATAAATAAATAATATATATATATACACATATAAATATATACTGTATATATATGTATATATATATATATATATATATATATATATATATATATATATATATATATATATATATATATATATATATATATATATATATATATATATATATATATATATATATATATATATATATATATATATATATATATATATATATATATATATATATATATATATATGAGTATATATATATATATATATATATATATATATATATAGAGAGAGAGAGAGAGAGAGGAGACTGTACCTGAAAATTAAATAAGAGAATTTAACTTCAGCTTTCAATCAAGATTAGACCTCGTGTCTTTTGTTTTATACTTTTGCTACACGTTCGGTTTCTGATAATGTCATACACGTCAAGTAGCCATCACTTCTAATGCAACTAAAATGTGGAAAAGTTTGTTCAGCACAGTTGAGGAATCTAATGATCTCCAAAAGTTTAAGCGGGGTGCAAATTCATTCCTGCTTTCTATTGACGTCTCCTGAATTCAGGTTTATCTGTTTTATTTTCTATCCCATTACATTCATTTAGTTATCACCTTTTTCTTATAACTTGCCTTACTCTACAGGCTGCTTTCCCTTTAAAGCCCTCTTGGGGGTTCCAGCTGGAAATTTAAAGAAAGAAAGAAAGAAATACTGTTCTATACCTTAGGGCCTGTCTATCTTTCACAAATATATCTCTTCTCAACCGAGTAATGTTGCTCTCTTGTTAGCGCACGGCCTCCGCCCTCCACCAAGTTCCCGATCCCGCCAGTCCTCTCTGCGTGTTTGATAAGATTAGATTTACCTAGGATTTACGTAAACCGCCGTCTCTGCGGACTCCTAACAAAAGAGCCCTAACTTGTGTTGCCTGGTAGCACGAGGCGCTAACAAAGAGAATTGAGGATGGGAGATAAACGCCCTCCTTGGGGAGCAAACTGCATCAGCGTAAAGCTGAAGGTATTGTTTCTTAGTATTAAACAGGCTCCCGTAAAATGTTCCTGCGTATTCTTTTTCCCTGTTTAGTAACAGATTAGGATATTGATTTTATCATCACTACAACGCTGTATGACTTTTCGATAGATGTGTTTTTGTACCTTGTATTATTATTGTCTGATTGCGCAAACACCATCAGGGAGTTTTACCTGAAGAATGAATGCATGTTTCTCATAGGATCCATACAATAATAAACGTTCTTGCTAATTGGCGTTTGGTGATTCTTTCTTCTCCATTTATTCTTTTCTCTGCTTTTTACAGGTGTACTGTAATCTCTCTCTTTCTCTCTCTAACTGTCTGTCTGGCGGAGCAGGTAGTGTCTGACTGTAATCAGAAAAGACATTGGTGCCTATGTTGATGCCTTTATTAGTGCCTTTGAAAGAGTTTTCTTTGCAGATTTTAAAATATAAGTTTCATTTATCGGAATAATAAAGGATGTATCTGAGAAAGGTGGGGGGGGGGGATTCCTAACAAGCAAGATTAACAAGTCTGTCTCTGGACTATTTGTTTACTTCCAGGGAAATGGCTTAGAAACAACGTAAAAAGAAATAAAATCTTTTTCACCATCAAGATCCTGCCATACTCTAGAAAAAACTTATTAATTACTTCTATAATAAGTGACAAAAAGTATTATCAGGTTCTTGTCACCAATAATTTCATATTAATCGTGAAATACTGTGCTTTCTTCCAGGCAATCAGGCAATAATTTTCAAGAGTTTTATTTCTAATAAATTCTCTGCTTGAAATGTAAATGAATTTTTTGGAAGATAGGGTGAAAATGGGGAGTATAAACACCAAGAAAGAGCAGGTCCACGATGTAGGTATTCCGGAGTAATTTGACAGAAGGATGATTTTATCTGGTAATAAAGGGAGGGCGGAAAAATCAGTCGCTTTTCTAATACTGTAAGTTGTTAATTTCAGCATTCGTACTTGCTCACGATTCGTTTTATTATTCTTCTTATGTATGTGCTACACACACACACACACACACACACACATATATATACACATACATATATATATATATATATATATATATATATATATATATATATATATATATATATATATATATATATATATATATATATAACTATTGTAAAAAGGCACATAGTATACCAGTAATAAAGTCGTTCACTTAACTGTGTTTTTCAATAGACTCTCCGCCTCGACAACCAATCTTTGTATAGTTATAAACAAAGTATATGCGACTTCAAATCCCTCAAATACTTTTCTTTCTTTCAGTCAATCATTTTGATACGAGTCAGGAAGAATTTATTAAACATATCTAATGGAAGACAAAAGACAGAGGCATACTAAAGGGCGTATTAGGAAACTTATTCGCTTTGACATTTAAGAGGAACGTCAAAAAGAAAATACAATAACAAGCAAATAACGTCCTTGTGTAAGGTTCTTGTGCGGTTTGATTTGTTTGCAAGTCGAAGAAAAAACTTTCAAATTTAAATCTACAAACTTCGATGACAGCAACGTCGAATGCAATCATGTCCAGTAAGGAAACTATTTTCTCAAAGTCTCTTCCAGTTTCTCAGAATCTGTTTTTGGAGAAAGTCAAGAAAGAAAATGAAGAAAATTTCACCGACGACTTTCAGGTATTCTTTGTCGAGTGGAATCGGCAAGAAGTGGAGAGTGACATACGATATGAAACAAAAGCTAAACATTCAACATAAGTTGAGAGGAGATTTATATAGGTCCTTTTAATAAATCATAGTCTTCATTGCAGAATTTATTACTGTCCTATAAAGTTATATATATATATATATATATATATATATATATATATATATATATATATATATATATATATATATATATATATATATATATTTATACATATGTATACATATTATATATATAATCTACTGATCACTTTACATACACATACAGCATATGTAAATCAATATATACATGTATATATATATATATATATATATATATATATATATATATACTATATATATATATATATATATATATATATATATATATATCTACTGATCACTACATTATATATACAGTATATGTAATTTTTTAATAGCCCATAGCCCAATGCCCTCGCAACTTCTCCAGTTCCTCCCCCATTTTTGGATACGCTTTTCACTACAATACTAACAGGGTATTAAAACGAAACAGCTCTCAGAAGCCATGATAGGATTCGAGCCAATGGGTTTGCAGTGAGAACGCACTTACACATCATGCGGTACAGTGTAAAGCGTTTGTTTCGAATCCTGCCGCCAATGCAAGTGAAAATTTCTTCGTTTATTTCCAGCCTGGTTGACTGATTTATATAAAATGATGTCATCACACCCATTATGGTCATCGACTGTCATAAGGAAGTCAAGAAGTTGAGGAGTCTTCAGGTATAAGGACAGAATGGCTCCGCTTTTATCTTCCAACATCATATATAAATGCGCATGTCCCAAGTGTCAACGGGGAACCTGCATTGGATACACTAAGCGGTTGAGCACCTCCGAATTCGGTATCATCAGGGAGTCAATTTTAGGACCTGCTGAAGATTCTCCCGACCCGAAGCTTCCAACATATGCAATCACTCTTTATATTGCAAGACTCATATTGATTATAAAGACTTCGAGAACATTTCATCTACATAAAGGCCTCTCCACACTAGGAAACATTGTTTGGGAACAAAGTTTGCAAACTGTCTGCAAATAGTTTTTTTGGAAACTGTTTGTAAACAGTTTGCAAACAGTTGGGAAGTGTTTGCAAACAGTGTTTCCTGTCCAGACCTCAGTTGTCGTCAGGATGCCTGTTGGTGCAGCAGCCTCTACATTTTCCTTGGTAGTTTTAATGCACTTGAGGAGGGATAAGAGAAAGAAAAAAAAGAGGGGTTGGTGAGGAAGTTTTTAGGAAAAGGAGCGTGTCATGTTGAGTTGCTTCTAGCGGAATTCAAAATAGATGGAACAGGTTTTAACAATTTCATTTGAATGTCTGCTACTGAAAGTGAAATACTTAAGTACGTATGTATGTGTATATATGTATTTATATATATGTATGTAAATGTATTTATGTATACACATACATATACACTTATACATATATATAAACATATACATATATTATGCATGTGTATACAGTATATCCATATACACACAGAAAAACCTAAATGTTTTCCATTCTGGATGAAACAAATTCTGGTTTGCAAACAAATATGTTTCCAAAACAGTTTCCAAAAGTGTTTGCAAACAGTTTATAAGCTCTTTCAACCAATGTTTCAGTATCAATACTTTATAAACAAAAACATTGTTTGGAGTTTGCAAACTGTTTTAAAACTTTCTTGTTTAAACAGTTGCAAACTGTTTCAAACACTGTTTGCAAACAGTTTCCTATGCAGACCTCAGTTGTCGTCAGGATGCCTGCTGGTGCAGTAGCCTCTGTATTACTTCCACTCGCTAATGTTTTGGGTGGGGAAGTTTTTTAGAAAAAGGAGCATGCCTACTTACTTCTGTTATGTATATGTACATATATTGTACAGGTCTTAAGATATATGTAAGTATAATATATATATATATATATATATATATATATATATATATGTGTGTGTGTGTTTGTGTGTGTGTGTGTGTACTCATTATACATGTGTATATACATATACAGTCTAAATTTTTCCATTCTGGATTATAAGGTAAAAGGTGTTTGCAAACTTTGTACCATTTTCCAAACAGTTAAACTGTTTTCAAACTGTTTACAAATTGTTTCAAAATGTTGCAAACAGTTTACAAACTTTGTACACCCTAACTTTAGTCTATCCTGTTAACGCTACCATTCCCGCATTAAGCACCCGGACAACCTGTACACAACTGTTCGTCGCCTGAATGATAGTCTGTACTACCTCAACTTTTCCTAACCCTCTTTGTTTTTTAGATGTTTTAGTTAATCTCTGGCTCATTTTGGGAAGGGTTATGTCCGTGTCTTCGTAGTGATATATTTTTAACTCTTTATATATATTTTGTAAGCTTCTGAGTTACCTTATCGTGTCAATTTCAGCCTTGATAATGCAATGTGACATTCCAAACCCCGTCATATCAATAAACATCAATATATATATATATATATATATATATATATATATATATATATATATATATATATATATATATATATATATATATATATATATATATATATATATATATATATATATATATATATACATACATACATATATATATATATATATATATATATATATATATATATATATATATATGTATATATATACATATATACATATACATATATATATATATATATATATATATATATATATACATATATATATATATATATATATATATATATATATATATATACTATATGAAGCCTCGATGGCACAGTCAGTTACAGCAGCAGCTTCGGACTTCGTGAAGTCTGTGGTGCGGGTTCAAATCCACAGCCGACTGATCAGAGAGCGGACACTTTGCTATCCGTGTAGACACCCCGGGATTATGTATGTAATCAACGGATAGGTTTAATTAAAAAGCAAATGGGTGTTACAGACTAAATACACACACAAACAAAGCCACTCCAACATCTTCTAAAAAACATAACAAACATCTCACGTCTCGAACTCGGACCGACCTACCGCGTAACAACTTCTCGCTGCTGGGAGAAAGGGCGTTGGGTCTGGTATGATACATGTACCATACGCTATCGGGGTCTAAGCGATGTCAGGCAGGGCAGCCGATCGAGACTATGTTCTACCCCAAAGCCAAATCAAAAGTCCTTCAAAAGAGGGCATTGTGCTTACCCCATACAAAAATGGGAAAAAAGCACGTTAAAAAAGAATAATATATATATATATATATATATATATATATATATATATATATATATATATATATATATATATATATATATATATATATATATAATATAAACTCAATCAAGATAGAAATAAAACAGTCTAGTTTATTATATTTCTTTTTTGCTTCTCTTTCATATGTAGATTTTTTTTTGTAAGACACCCCTTTCGTGAATAAAACAACAGCAAAACCATTATGTTGAGGGTGTTGAATATAATTTGTATGAAGGATAAGCTGAAACCAGTGCAAATTTTCATGGCGGAAGCTTAGCATTTGTTACAATGTGTAGATGGAAGAATGACTAATTGGGGAGAGAAAGAACAGTATTTGTCGGGTCGCGGGATAAGAAAAAGACTAGCATACGAAGTGTGGAATGTTTGATGTTTGCAGATGACACTGTGCTGATCAGTGATGGTGAGGAAAACTACGAAGAAGTGCAAGAATATGAGAAGTAAATGTGAGGTTATGAGGTAAACTGAAACCAAGTAAATCATTGGAGAAATGACTGCTAATATTGGTGGTTGATTTATAGAAACAGCTGGTTCGTATGAGTATCCAGGAGTAAATACATCGATGAAGATAGTATCAGAATAGAGGTGAGTCACAGAATGAATGGAGCAAGGAAGGCAGCAGGATGAATGCAAAAGATTGGGAAGAGATTTGGAATGTCTCTAAAAACCAAGAGGGAAATATCAAGGGATTGTTGAGTCAATTAGCCACTATGGAGATGAATGTGACTGACAAAAAGTATTCAGGCTGTTCATATAAACTATTTATGCAGCTATAAGTGCCATAAGAATTGAGAGGATGAGACTACGGAAGTATATGAGGTAGTAAAAATGTTAGTGAGGATGAACCGGTGGATGGTATTACTTTGAGATGGTTTGGTGATGTGATAAGAATGGAGGACAATAACAGTTTAAAGAGTGTATGATTCAGAAATGTTAGAAGGGGAAAGGAAAGGAAGGCATAGAAAGCACTGGACTGAATGAGGTATGGGAAAGTAAAGGGCTTAATGCCCAGGAAGCGCGTGAATCTATGCAAAATAGGGATGAATGGCGCCCGTGAATAGTTGTTTTTGACGTGTTACTGATGAGCCTTTTGCGTTCAGGCATGATGCCTCTAACACTCTTGAAGTTTTCTCCTTGAGGGTCACTTCTGTTCAGCAGCTACGTTATGTTGTATTGCTTTTGTTATATAGAGGAGCCTCCTACCAGGGCAATGGTTCTTAACCTAGGGTACCTGTACTCCCAAGGGGTACGTAATCTTAAACATAGGGGTACGGGACATAATAGCCAGTGCAATGGTACTGTATATTTACCATGAGAAAGTTACAGACCAATGACGGAATCCGAATGGAGTTTGAAAAAATACAACTGGATATGTTTTGGTGCGCACAACTCTAAACATTCCCCACAGTTAGCAGGGAGAGCTTTGGAGGTCCTCGTGCCATTTGCAACAACATACTTATTCGAGGCAGGTTTTTCAACGCTCCTGCACATCAAGACAAAAGCCAGAAACCGTTTTGATACAAGTGATAACATGCATATGGCACTTTCAAAGAAAGAACCTCGTTTGAACATCATCATTAATGAAAACAACAACAAAAGAACCATTAAAAATGTGTTGGTGTGCACTATGTAGTATTACTCATAATTACTGTGCATTCATTGTATCCTACTAGTTGACACTTTTCATTTGAAATAAAAAAAAGTACCTTTGTTCAATAATTGAAAACATCTACTTTCTCAGCAAGATTTGTATCACTAATCCTTTTTTATATATTTGTATTATTATATTTATGTTGGACCGGGGTACGAGAAAGTTTTCTGAGATATCAAGGGGTACAGGCACTGTAAAAGGGTAAGAACCACTGTACAATGGGAAACTAAATTTAAAAAATATGCTGGGCAGTGCTTGGCACACTCTTATCAGACTTGATCGCGATAGCTTGTGATACCTGTTAATTACTCCTGACAATTCATATTTCATTCTTACGGAGGTTCTTACTAATCGCCATTACTTGTAAAGAAATCATGAACCCACAAAAAAAGTCCTGAGAACTTGCGCTGTCGTCAACGAGATTTTTAGTAAAATTACATTAAAATCGATTTAACCCGCACCTCGTAATACCATATTACACTCGTGCTAAACTCGTAGCTCGCTGAATTTCCCCTGGCCAAAGATTCACCTTACGCTTCAATCAGAATTTTTCCCCAGGGAGTTTGCCAAGGCATTAATCAACCGGATTAAAAACCTTCATTTTTCTTCATGCTTAAGGAACAAGGATTATGTTCTTGCTCCTGGTCTCTGAAAATCCTAAATATTTTTTCGGATATGGTGTCTAAATCAAATTTAGGATGAAGACATTAAAAGAAATCTCTGTCGTGAAAAACAGGAAGGAGGCCCCATGCCTGAAATGAATTCGACAGAGCTAACCAAAAGCTTCTCTCTCTCTCTCTCTCTCTCTCTCTCTCTCTCTCTCTCTCTCTCTCTCTCTCTCTCTCTCTCTCGTAGTTGGGTAGCTTCGTCAGTGCACCTCACGTGGTGTGCTGTAGGCGTTACTAAAGGGTATTCACAGCGTACCTTCGGCCTTTGGCTGCGTCCAGTTTTTACTTCTTTTACTTGACTTCCAATCCCGCTTCTTTTCTTCCATCTAGCTGTGAAACATCTCTGTCATTTCGTAGTGAAACTGTTAGCTTTTGTCTCAGTTTCACTTTTATATTCTTGTACTTCATCTCATTTATTTTCTGGATCTGTTTTATCTTCTTGTCAAGCCACCCAACTCTCTTTTTACCGTCTTTAGCACTGAATGGCATAAAGTGCCCCGGTACTTGGTTGTATAAATTTATTCTCTCTCTCTCTCTCATCGATACCCGGATGGTTATCATGCTAATGTCGAAATGCATATTCTCACCAACCAAGTATATTCTGGCGTTGATATGTTATGACTGAGGTCAATTTGTTTCAATTTTGATAGGTTAACTTGGCGTTTTTATTTAATTGCGTAAACAGCGTATAACCTTTAGCATTAGATTTAACGTCAAGTTTGCCCGTTAGATACTAAAAATGACATGAAGTACCTTTCTCTCGACAAAGGAATCTTTGTTCTAATAAAAAATTATCCTTAATTTCTAATATACTTCTGCAATATGTGATATCGGAGGCCTCCTTCTGAATCGCAGTTTTCTTTGGTATAGAAAAGGAGATTGCCTGATATCATTGCAGTAATGGACGAAAATCCTCCTTTTGGGCATGCTGTGAACGGACATGTTGCTTTGTCATGAAACACTGGATTGCATTCGTTATTTATTTCACATCACAATCCACTTTGCCAAGTTGCCATTTTGAAAATTGTCGCTTTCGTGCGTTACACCATCATATTTCATTCCTTAACCAACTGAAATCTAAGAGTTATGATTTGCAGACTGTTACCCAGGTGATGCGAACTCGAAGTTTGGTGAATCTAAAAAGATATCATAAAGATCAGTATTGGCTTTGTAAATAGTTACTCATTCCCAGTGAAACTCAAGCATGAGAAAGCTCTTGCCTTGAACCATCGTAATTTCAGAAGCGATTCATATTTCCGCACTGTGCCCAACCTAATGTCCTCCCCGCATGCAAAGGCAGATTTCCATTAACCGGGTAAATATTGAAGCGAAGATCTCGCTTGAAAGAATTCGTTCCCGACCATCTTTACTGCGATATCTGTCCATTTCATGATGTTGCATTGTGTCAAGTTAATGTTTTCCATTCTGCGTCATCGCGGCAATGTCTAAATGTTGTTCAGATTTGAAATTTTAAAAGTACCGCAATTGAAGTTATATACATTTTCTATTTCTGCTTATTTTTCTTGTGCCTTACATTTCTTGATTTGATAAGGTAACAAATGGATTTACTAAAAAGATTGTCGTTCTTACTTCTGACGTTAATTTATCACCAATACTGTTTCCTTAGTCATTAATTAAAACAAAGGATATACAAAGTAACCTATTTTATTTTTGTTTAAAAAGATACAGTGTTAGTTTACTAAGTTTTTATCTTATTTTAGTTTTCTTTAATTATTGAAAGTCATAATAGTCAAAATGGATTAAAGATCATACTTGCTCGCAAAATGAGAGGACTCTTAGACTTTACAGCTGTAGGTTTTACTCTCCCTCATTTTCGTAAAAATACTTTTTAGCCTCAAGATATATGGAATGACAAGGACACGAAATCTGAAATTAAAATCTACGTCCGTGATCAAATAAGAATATCGTTATATGAAATAAAACGGATGTTGCCTCAGATCTAGTAACCGACAAGCAATAATCAAGTTCTTCACATAATACAGTTGTGCATTCGTGAGGACATCAGTAAACTTTATCATAGAAACGAGACTTTTTTTTCTAATCATTTTTTAACATATCGTTTAAGGTTTCAGATAAAATGCGCTTTTTTTGCATCATTCGATTAATAATGGAACACAACAAGGTTATACACACACACACATATATATATATATATATATATATTATATATATATATATATATATATATATATATATATATATATATATATATATATATATATATATATAATATAAAGGAGTACCCTCTCTAGGCAACGAATGACGTCATATTTAATGAAAACAAAAAACATGACGTAATTATTTAGAATCCTCTGATCACTTTTCAATAACCACGATGAAGAAAGAAATTGAGATATTCTGATGTCCAGGCAAGATTCGAATTCACACCCGCGGTATCAGAACAAGGTAGCGTTAACTACCTGACCAAGAAAAGGGGTATAAATGTATTCCCGCTCATATGTACCTTTATCTGTCGAATTCAGACAAGCTTGCTAGAGCAGGAATAGACCCATCAACGCCAACCTAGCCAAGTATTTAATCCTTTATTGTAGTTTATGTTTATGTATTTAGCATCAACTTGTTACTTTTCATTAGATACGTATATAAATTTAATAACCACAATGCCTGTTTTTTTTGATGATATAAATTGTTGCATAAATGGACAAAGTACGGAATAAATAAAATTCCACTTTCTTTCATAAATAAGAGCCATCTCCGAGAGCGATGGTCCCATAACTTTTTCTGTTTAAAACAAATGAAGCCGCAAAATCCGCCACGCGCAGCATTTAAGCTGGATGCGTGTGAAGGAGAGCAATAAGCGGCCTTAATGGAACCAATCATCCTCCACTTGTGAGCGCTTCAGACCTTTGAAGCCATTTCTTGTGAATTTTGGATTCCAGCACATTTCATCAAGACCCGGTGGATATTGGGGAAGAGAGAGAGAGAGAGAGAGAGAGAGAGAGAGAGAGAGAGAGAGAGAGAGAGAGAGAGAGAGATACGCACACATAAGGACTTTGGTCAAATGCAAATCTTCCAATATCGAACGGAGAGATAATCTTTCTGGAGGAATAGCAGAGGTGGTCTGAAAATGACGGTATACCGAACTTTGCTCCTCTTATTACGGAAAAATATCGTGCGAACAGATTTACTAAAATCTGTTGTGTACACAGAAATGTACAATGCATTCACTTGGCCCATCCGCCGTGAGGAAAGATAAATGTTTTTTTCTAAATAGTGAAAACACTCATTTCCAGAAAAAACCTACATAACTAGAATTATGAGTTGTACTCTAAACTTCAAGATATTTATAAGAAATAAGTAAGAGTAAAAACCACCCCTCCACGTTCCTTATAATTGAATTGTTCAGAAAAAAAGACAAGCCGACACGTGGCGAATACAGCGTTTAAAAAAAAATTAATTTCAAAGAAAATATCATAACTTGAAATCTTTATGAAGCGGGAGAACAAATTTACCAAGCGGATAATGCTGTTACAGGCTTCAGTTTCTTGTGAAACGTTTTACAGAATTAAAAGGAATTAACGCATAAGTTACCATAGACAAAGTTAAGTTAAGTATACCTTAGTTTTACCAGACCACTGAGCTGATTAACAGCTCTCCTGGGAACTGGCCAGAAGGATTAGACTTATTTTTCGTGGCTAAGAACCAACTGGTTACTTAGCAACGGGACCACCATCTTATTGTGGAATCCGAACCACATTATAGTGAGAAATTAATTTCTATCACCAGAAATAAATTCCTCTAACTCTTCATCAGCCGGCCGGGGAATCGAACTCCCGGCCTTGGCGAGTGCCAATCCGCAGCTCTACCGACTCACGAAGAGCTTCTAGACAAAGATTGGATTATTACCTATTGTCTTGTATTTTATTCCTGGAAATCGGTTATTTAATCCCCGTCTGATTGGAAAATATCGACAACAGTTACAAAACCTTCAAATTTCAATCTTTCTACAAATTGGTGAGAAGAATCTGTTTTATTTGTAGTTTGTTATTTTATTTAAATGTTTGGTATTGCTGTTTTATTACTGTAATTATAGAAAAAGCTAATGTTAAGGTTTTTTATGTGTTATATAGGCTAGGACAACAGCTTCTGAGAGTTCAATGGATTTTTTTAAATTAATTTTTTTATTAATTTTTTAGGTCATGGTTGGCTAAAATCTTCTCTGTTCGCACAGCTCCATAACCAATGAACAATATACTTTAGTAATCAATAAAGCCTCTTTATGTTAAGAAAAAAGTATCTGCATTTCTTTAGAACGAAAATCCGTTTTATTTTTCACTATCCTAATTCCTGTAATGAAAATGTCACGGCGACTCACGGATCCATCTCACGAGGACTAGTTGAAAGATAACCGATCAGTAAGAAAACTGTTTTTAGGACCTCAGGGATTTTCTAACAGACTAAGCTGTTTTCGAAAAAGGAAGAAAACACAAGATGATGGCGATATTTATAAAATACCAGGCAATACCTGTAACGAAAATGTCGCCGCGACTCGCAAATCCATCTCACGAAGGCCAGTTGAAAGGTAACCAATCAGTAAGAAAACTGTTTTTGGGACATCAGGGATTCTCTAACAGGCTAAGCTGTTTTTGAAAAAGGAAGATTCTGGGATCCGCCATCACCATTCAGACTGAGCATATGAAACTATCAACAGGCAATAGGAAGTCTAATTTTAGGGAGGAGTTAATTTTAAGTTCCACGCTCAAGCAAGTGTTACAGCAGACTTGATCCCGGTGGGGAGATCATGTTTATTTACATATATATATATTCCATATAAATATTTTTGTCACCTGCAAATTACCCATATCCACCAGCGATCAGGACTCAAGTATTTCAAGTTGAAATATTCTTTGTGCTAATTGTGCTATTACGGGTCTTTTAATAGTGGGGTGCTACAGGGGCATGTTATTTCACCTTCGCTGTTAGCCCTTCTCATAGATTTTATAATGAAAAAAAAAAAAGGTCGAAAACTGACAAAAAAGTTTAGCTTGGAGTTAATACAAAAACTTGAAAGACTTACAATGTACGGATGGTGCTATCTTAATTAGCAAAGCATAACGAGGTCCCTAAAGTTTGCTCAAGAGAATGCATCATATAACAGGAATTGACCTCACAAAAGATTGAGATAAACCAAGGACAGAATTTGCACATAAGGGCGAAATAACTTGGGGAAAGGGTTAATCAGGTTGAACCTTACAAATATTTAGACTCTCTTGCGTTGGAACTAAGTGGAAGACTGAAAAGGCAAATCAAACAATGGGCAGGCTGAATATGATTTAAAAATCAAATAGAATGATATAATATACGGAGGTAAGACTATACATGCGCGTAGTACGACCTATGCTGTATTGCTATACCTGCAAGAATCATGGTATGATAAGGTTATTATAAAAGATTTCATTGATTTCAGTATGGAGTTTCTAAGAATACTTGGAGTCCGAAGATACCTCACAGTAAATTAAAGAAGTCCCATAAGTAGGTGAGATAATGATGAAGTGGGGTTGGAGATGGTGTGGACATGTCTAACCGACAAACCCTAGGAAAGTAGTACTTGATGGTGTCAGCTGGTCTACTGTAGGCACCAGCAGAGTTGGAAGTCCCTTACCTACTCGGCTGAGAACGATGGGAAGGGAAGCAGAGGTAAGTGGGGAATTAATGAACTCCTGATAGATTAAAAATAGAATAATGAACTCGAAGCACCATCATCACAAAAAATAGTAATGAGCCAATTAGGAACACTCTAAAAGCCAAATAATCAAATGGAGAACATCGGCAAAGAAAAAAATGAGTCCTAATTATCCCTCATTATTCCACTTTGTCAAACCGGACAGACAATACAAAATCATTTGCGGTCGAAGACCATCAAGATGGAAACGTGGACATTTATACCGGGAATGTGCACGGGATTTGAAATTTCTAAAAATAGCAGAATATGAATTTAACACTAAGTTTCAGGATGTACCACCGAAACAACTTAAACACGGTTAGAGAAAGGTTTATAATACTTAGCGCTTTGGGGCATACATTTACGCTTCTGTTGTTACTCTTGTGAACTCCTTACATCAGTTAACAGAAACATGGAACGGATCACCTCATTATGAGAATCAGAATAAAATATGACAATCATATAAATAATTAAATGTGCTACAATTTCTTACTATAAAAACTAATGATTCCACCTCTTGTTGGGTTTCGTTAAAAATGTCAGTTTCATATTTCAATTTAAAATATTAACATGGTCTAACTTTTAGGTTTCAATATTATTGAAACGTAGGTTTCAATATTACTGAAAATGGTTTCAATATTATTGAAATGGTTTCAATATTATTGAAATTTAGGTTTCAATATTATTGAAA
>NC_089795.1:22117767-22130267 GCF_040412425.1 Macrobrachium rosenbergii
CTATTGATGCAAAGCGGTTAACAAAGCGGACGAAGTTGGGGAGAAGGGTACTTTCACCGAAAATGAAAACTTCAGAGCTATTCCACTCCCATTAAAACACAATTATGCAAGACCAAAGTGTTCAGAAATAACCAAAATGTCATTTATAAACAGAATAAACAGAGAATAAAATTCAGGAATGACTTCGTCTAAATGATTTTGGGGAAAAAAATTTCTTTATCACATGGGGCTAAGAATCTGTATATTTCTTTCTACGGATATAACATATCTTCCTAATTACTTTGGATATAGGAAAGTAACTATTAAGCAGTCACTTCAATCCTTGACGATTTTGCGTTTCTGCTGAGAAGACTTATAAAAGGTTGAAGACGTACGGTATTGTGTTACAGGAGTAAATGGACATTAATTTTATTGACGAAAAATTAAGCGCAAGCGCAAATGCACACACACACACATATGTGTGTGTGTGTGTGTGTGTGTGTGTTTGTACAACTTTTGAAGCTGAAATCAAATGCTAGAAATGTATGTGCCGTCTTTTTGTATGTAACAATGTTTTTTGAATGCAAGCAGATTACTTCACTTTTTTCATTTCTGTTTTAATTCAGTTTTCTTCAGGAAAAGTTCAATGAATTCCTTCCTGCAAGTCAAATTGAAGGGTTTAAGACATGAAAGGAGATGATGTTTACCTTGGAATAGATTGTGGGATGAAACCCCGGTAAAGAATCTGATGAGAGTCGAGGGTTGTGGCAGTCTCTACAAATCTGTTAATTCCTTTTAAAGTAAAGGCCAAAAGCGACTTTTACTATAAGGTTTGAGTTACGAAGCAACTGAAATGGAAAGCTCACATGTAGACAGAAGTGAAGCTTGGGGTCTTTTTATACACAGCCGTTAAATAGTGAACACAGTAAGAGAAAAGTGCACTTCCGTAGAACACTTCAGTGGTTTATTGCTCCAACTGAAACAATTCTCTGGCCAGTAAACGATCCTGTTCAAAGAACTGTAAACGGTGTAGTGTCTGTATGGAAAGCACTTCAGTAATATGTCAATTCTCTCTCTCTCTCTCTTTCTCTCAACTGAATCTTGCTTTCATTACAACCCATTAATCTACAACTCATCTCTCTGTTATTTTCACCTGATTTCCAGTGGAAACCACTAACAACCTAATTCTCGACTAAGATTCCTTGTGTATGTGTATAAATACGTCAACCATGCAACTTCATTACTTGAAACTTTAGCCTCCCAAACTTCAGCAACTTTTACGGTCCGTACTGTCTTCAATTTTTGTTGACGCTTACAGCCTTGCATCAACATTCACCAAGGATGATTCAGTTCTATGAGGAATATTCACTAATTTTCATAAACCATGACTATCATAAATCTTGGAGGGGTGTCTGCTTCATTTGTTTTCCATTCTGAACAGGAGAGAGAGGAGGGCTGGAGTTGCCGCTCTTTCTTAACTATCACATAAGAATGCATTCAGAATCGTTTTGCCACAAGATGCAGTTTCTTATAGTTGTTTTAATTGAATTTATAGCCGACAATGTGTGGTATTTATCCATCGCAAGCTAAGTGGCGTCTTAGTGTAACGGTTTCAACGGCTTTTTAAGCGTTATATTTTCCATTAGGAATGGACATGTTATCTTTATAATTCCATAAAATTCTAAATATCAGAGAAACTCTTGTAGTGAATGGAGCAGAAGTAATCTGGTTGCTTAAGCATTACGTAAATATTTTCTATAAAGATTAAAGCCTTCATATTTGATTAATTCTGACACTTATAGATTGTGATAATGGAGCTGTTGTTTGGCTGACTAGTTATCATCGTTGATATGAACGTCTCCGAAGCGTAAATATTTACACTCCTCCTCTATTGAGAAAATCTTCAGGAGGCGTGATGTTTGTTACTCGCTCTGTATTTATGTGGACTACATTTCCACAAACGAAATAAAGATTTTGATCAAGGGTGCGCCTTATCTAGGTCTAAACTCGGATCCATGTAGGGTAATCGGATTTGCAGCAAATTAATTTCGCCAGCGAATGAAAATATAAATTATGTTTACTGAAATCCTTTGTGTCTCTTTCTCATTAAGGCATTTAGTTTGATATTTTTCTGATTTCATATGATATTTTCACTTATGGTTACTAAACATGAGATTTGTTTCACTGTACTTTTTGGAAAGATAATTTGCCAAAAAATATAAACAATAATAATTGTTTACTTTCGATAAAGATTTTCATAGGAACAAGACTGCAATCATGATCCCTCTCCTGCATCAGAAACGATAGTGATAAAACTATCAAATCGAAAAGTTTGGTTCTAATTTCTCTTATAAGCTACTCTTAGCTATTTCCCCTTTAACTATCTTAATTCATTATCTAAGGCCCAAGGACGTTTTCCTGTTGCCCTTAACATTCTTCCCTGAAATTCTTTACTGAGTGCCGCACTATGGAGTAAACAATTTTCTTAGGTAAATTATAGTTGGTAACCTCTATCTCTCTCTCTCTCTCTGGCCTCGATAAAATTTTGATCAGAATCCATTACTCAACACAGTAACTTTTAATTATTGTCCAAGTGAAGCCACCAGCAACTTAATTAAGTCTTGCTCCAATTATCGGCCTAATTTAAATCAGAGATAGGATGATGTTACGTAGGCGAAATATAAACAAAGTGATGAAGTTCAGTACAAGATGACGAGACAGTAAGAAGCATGTGATGGATGACAGAGATTCGTTTCATATAATGCGCATGTGCTAGGCTTCTGCTCAGCGGGCAGTCAGTATATTGAGCAACATTTCTCAAAGAATTTGCTGAAGGAGTTCCAGAAATGTATGCTTTTGGTTGAAAAAACACTCAGTGACTGTAAAGGGATAAATCTTCATCCTAACACCTTGCGATAGTGCAAAGAAAACGGACAGGAGAAAGAGAAATATCTACACGTACCGATACCAATCCTGATAAGCTTACGATGGCAGCCAAACGACAGGCAGAAGTGGCGACTCAGGTGAGTTTATTAATTGATTGCTAAAAACGTCAGTCATATGTATTTATCGAGAAGGTTTGTATTTCACGTCCTTTTTTATTTCTTCTCTCGTTTTTGCTTTCTTGCTCCACCTGTTAGTGCTGGGCCCATTTTCATACAGTATTCTTGCCCCAGTTAGGTCCCTTACGACAGCATTAACCTTTTCCTCGTCGCTGAAAATTCCAGTGACGAATGACAAGTACAACCATTTGGCTTTTTGAAACAGTATTTAACCTTTTATCTCTCACTAAGTGCAGATGTTGGAACCAACTGGAAGAGGGCCATGAAGTTTTGCGCAACAGCAGCGCTGCCAACTGAATATTCCTGCGAAACAGGACGCAAATTTGAGTGTATCGGAAGTTCCCTCCCTCCCCCAACCCCGACCTCCGTTTGGCGAGTTTTCGATGAGCCCCAGAAGAGACGAAAAGAGATCATTATCATTAATTAAATTTTTTTCCTAATCATAAAATTTTCCTCTGTTCTCTCTGTCCCATTCCTTTTATGAAGTACGTTAAATTCTTATGTACATTGTAATCAGATCTTGACTTTAGCTTAGAAATATTTCAGGTCTTATTTGAAGTCAGTCAAATTAGTAGATAAAGGTAAATTAAAATTCCTAGTGTCTGAAATCTGTAGATAATTTCAGATTGAAGTTATGTTGTTTCAATCCATATAGTAATTGAGATGAATACCTATTGAAGTAATTCACGAATTATATGAATCTGGTTATAACCTAGAAATGATTAAGCTGCGGCTACAGTCTTCCAGAAAGGGAGAAAGGTCTTGATATTACATATTCAGCGCTCTGCTAACAATAGCAAGAGTCCAAGTCACATCAATCATTTTGTAAGAAGGAACACACGGGATATTTTTATATTTCGAAAATCCTTTTGGGATTAAAGCTGCATTATACTCTAAATCGTATGTAAGTAAGAATTCATGTAATCAAACCAGAATTCTGAATTCTTATCAATAAAAAATCAGATACATTTTTTTCAAGTATTTATTAAATTAAAACATTTTCTTTTCCATTTTTTTTTTAATTTTCACAAGTTCAATAAAATAACACAATTCTGATAAAACTACTATTATCATTTCGAATACTAAAGTTTCTAATGGTTATGCAGAATTCCCTTGTTTAAAGGACGAAACTTCGCTACCATTCTGAAATGTGAAATTCACTCATTTATTTTCTTTTCTGTTATGGTCTGATTTTGTCTGACAACTGAAATATTGATAATCCTCCAAAGTCATGTCAAACTCCTTTTCTACCCCCGTGTCCACAGAATCTGAAGAATTTTCATGGAATATATTTCTCCAACTCACAAAGCTTCAGTTATGAAAGACATAATTTTCAATATGGCGCATCCAGGGATTCGGAAAAACTGTTGACTTGGAAATATATTCAATTTCCTCTTGCTTTCAATTTCAAAAGAATCACATCTCATTTTTAGTAGATCAATACTGATCTCGCAGTGAAGTGGTGTAATCTGGTAGAAATGGTAACTGCTCTGGATCGCTAAGTTATGAGAATTATTCAGGAGAAAATAACGTGTAGTGAATGAACGATCTATAATAAAAGTAAATAAAAGTCAGCCTGCGGCAGAACCCTGGCCTTCAAACTGGAAATTCCAATTGCATCAGATGTGAATCGGCACCAATTTCAATTGGTGTCAAAGAAATGGGCGATGGGGCTACCAACTCATCCTTGGACAATAGCTGAAAACGGGAAGGAATTAACAAGCGCCAAATTTTAAGGCGGAGAGAGTGTAGTAGTATATATATATAAATACCATGCATACATTATATATGTATGAATGTATATATACACATACATATAGAAAAAATATATATATATAAATATATATATATATATATATATATATATATATATATATATATATATATAATGGGTAGCATGATTAAACAAAATGCCCAACCAGAATACAATTTTATTTTCAGTATAATCCAACGAATCGTAAATCCTATTTACATTTTCTGGGAATTCCGCAGGTACAAACAAGAGAACAGAACATATAATAATTATCCTTATTTATATTTTTTTGGCAAATTAATGCACAAATTAACCATAGTAAAATATCAAAATTAGAAAATCTAGCAATGCAAAAAAATAGAATTACCAAATGCAAAGGATTTCAGTACACATTATTTATATTTTCATTCGCTGACAAATTAATTTTTTGCAAATCCGATTACCCTACATGGATCAAGAAGTTTAGACCTAGATAAAAGCACACCCTGATCAAAATCTTTATTTCGTTTGTGGAAATGTAGTCCACATAAATACAGAGCGAGTAACAAACATCACGCCTCCTGAAGATCTTCTCAATAGAGGAGGAGTGTAAATATTTTTGCTGCAGAGACGTTCATATCAACGATCGTTTTAATTAGTCAGCCAATAACATAGGGCCCCTTTGCTATAATTTAGAATTAATTAAATTTGAAGGCTTTAATCTTTATGGAAAATGTTGTCATAATGCTTTGGCGACAAGGCAGTATTTCTGTCGCCTTACTATTACAATTTCCCAGATATTTAGACTTTTATAAAATTTTAAAAAAAGTAACATGTCCACTCCTACTGGGAAATATGATGCTTAAAATGCCGTTGAGACAGTTACGCTAAGACAGAACTTAGTTTGAAATGGATAAACACCATACATATTCAGTTGTGAATTCAATTAATACAACTATAAGAAACGATTTTGAACGTACTTTTATAAGGTAGTTAAGAAAGATACCAGCAACTCCAGCTCTCTCTCACCCTTGCCTCGATAAAATTTAGATAAAAATCTATTACTCAAGCTGAAGTCAGTGTTCAATGAAACATTTTTCGGTAAAAGAGCTCGGCGAAAAGGTCTGAAAATACATACTTATAGTTTATAACATTCAGAGATTAAAAAGGAATAGATATTTCTCCTGATGTTTTGGTTTAGTAAGATGAAAACTGACCGGAGGAAAAGAAACAGAGGAGAGTTTATTAACTACCAACTAGAAACTCATACATAATATATCTGTCGACAAAGTTCACCCTCCACTCATTCTGTTTTTCGTTAATATCTTCTTTTATCAGAATTCTAAGACCTCTCTTGTTTTTCCCTTCTCGCCCTTGGTTTTAGTCCTATGGCTTATTTTGATAAAGGCCATTATTGTAATTCAAGTTAAGTCCCTCAGATTAACCTTAACTTTTTAAGAGTTACTGGAAATTCCAATGACGAATAACAAGTACAACAAAGTGGCTTCCCGAAAAAGTACATGCCCGGTCTTTGTCTCATTTCACCTTTATCTCTCACAAAGTACAGATGTTGGAACCAATGGAGGAGAGCCGTGTACTTTAGGGTAACAACAGTACTGCCAAATGAACATTCCTGCTAAACAAGCTGTAAACCTAAGCAAAAGATACCCCCATCTCCGCCTGGCGAGTTTTCTTTGCACCCCTGAAGAAGTTGCGGGGGATAATCGTCATTAACTCATTTGTTTCTATTTTACTAATTTCACCCACGGCTCTGACATGCTTTCCTTTCCGCTATATTTGTCTAGCTAGAGACCAGGATATGTTGCAGGCATACTCCAGTCCTCGCCTACGAGACAAAGTTAGAATACCCGTATAAGAGAGAAAATTTTTGTCTGTTCTCTCTTTCCCATTCGCTCTATCACAACAAGTTAAATTCCTGCATACAATGTAATTAGATCTCGACTTTACCCTAGAAATATTTCAATCCTTATTTGAAGTCAATTAGGTTACTACGTAAAGGTAAATTAAAATTCTAGTATCTCAAATTTGTAGATAATCTCAGAATGAAGATGCCCGCCTTCAACCCATTAACTAATTGAGAAGAATACATATTGAAGTAATTGATGAATAACTGACATGGATCTGGTCTTATTCTAGAAATAATTGAGCTGCGGCTATAGTTTTCCAAAAAAAAAAAAGAGCGAATGGTCTTGATATTACATAATCAGCGCGTGAGAACAAAAGTTTTGGTCACAACAGTCATTTTCATAATATTTCGAACATCCTTTCGAGACTGGGTTTGTATTATACTCTAAATCGCATTAAGAATTGTAAATGCTTACCAAGTAAAAATCAGATAAATATAAAACTGCTTCAAGTACCCATTGGCTTTAAATATCTTCTATTCAATTTTTGTTGTAAATTTGATAATTTACTAATAAAACATAATTCTGAGAAAACTGCTATCATTTTTCATATTAATAATGTTTCTAGGTTTATTATCTTGATAAGCTGAACAATTCCTTTGTCCACAGGATGAAAGCTGCGTTACCATTTATTGACACATTCATTTTCCTTTTTTTATGATCTGATTTTGACTGACAGTTGAGATATTACAATCCTCCAAAGTCTTGTCAGTCATTTTATACCCCTGTATCCACGAAATCTGAAGAACTTACATGGAATATATTTCTCCAACTCACTTTGTGAGTTATGAAGGACACAATTTTCAATACGGCGCATCCAGGGATTCGGAAAAACTGTTGACTTGGAAATTTATTCAGTTTCCTCTTGCTTCTCAGTTTCAAAGGAATCTCATCCCATTTTTCAATAATTTAATACTGATCTCGCAGGAAAATAGCACAATTTGGTAGAAATGGTAATTGGTCTGGATCACTAAGTTATGAGAATTATTCAGGATAAAATAACAAGTTCAGTGAATGAACGATCTATAACGAAAGCAAATGCTAGTGAACCCGCGGCAGAACCCTGGCCTTTAAGTTGGAGATTCCAGCCGACTCGGCTGGGAAAAAGTACCCGCACCAACTGGTGTCAAGAAATGGGCATGGGGCTAACAGCCTCATCCTTTGAAGCTTGCAGAACGGGAAGGCTCTATTCTTCTAACACAAATCCACGTGTATATAAATACATACATGCACACACACGCAAACACACATACACACGTACATATATATGTGTGTGTGTTTGTATAATGCATTTATTACATGCCCGTCACTATTTTCACTAAGGGTTTGTGTTAGAAAGGTACATTCCTGTTCATATACTCTATATATATATATATATATATATATATATATATATATATATATATATATATATATATATTATATACTGTATATATATATATATATATATATATATATATATATATATATATATATATATATATATATATAGAGCCTCAATAGCTCGGTTTGGTAGAAGCAACAACCTCAGACTTCATAGGGGAGTCTATGGCGAGTTCAATCCCAGCAGCCGACCGGTCAGAAGAGTGGACACTTTGCTATCCGTGTAGACACCATTACGTATGTAATCCAACGGATCTGCAAGCAAATGGGTGTTACAGACTAATACACACATAAAACAAAGCCACTCCACACCTTCTAAAACATAACAGACACTAACACGTCTCGAACTGTGTTCTCCTCGCTGCCGGGAGAAGGGGCTGAGGATTGCATGTACATTCTTTACCGGGGTCTAAGCGATGTCAGGCAGGGCAGCCGATCGAGGCTACAGCCTACCCCACCGCCAAATCCAAGTCCTTCAAAGAAGGCATCGTGCTTACCCCATATAATAATGGGAAAAAAATGCATTAAAAACGAAAAAAAAAAAAAAAAAAAAAAAAAAAAAATATATATATATATATATATATATATATATATATATATATATATGTGTGTGTGTGTGTGTGTGTGTGTGTGTGTGTGTGTGTGTGTGTGTGTGTGTGTGTGTGTGTGTGTAAGAAAAAGTTGGGTGTAAAATTTGAAAATTAAAGGCAAAATGCATTATGGCGTTAATGGACATAGAGAAACCTTATGAAAAACTCGATAGGAAATTTAGGGGCGTTAGAGAATGTATGTTATAAGAGACAGATTACTGAGAGCGATTAAAAGTTTTTACGATAGAAGTAAAGCGTGAGTTAGAATATTTAGGCAGAGGAGCGATTTGTTTGTTGTAAAAGTGTGTTCGAGATAAGGGTGTGTTATGTCTCCGTTGCTTTTCAGCATCTTTACGGATTGAGTGATGGCAAGACAGTGAATGAGGACCAGTTAAATACTGGATTTGTATATGAAGTTCTTATTAACGTGCCAGTCTAGTAGTCCAAAAAATATTTTTAACTGGATTTGTATATGAAGTTCTTATTAACATGCCAGTCTAGCAGTCCAAAAAATATTTTTTAAATTTTATTTTTATCAAACAAAAACCACGGTGGTTATGGCGATGTGTGTGAGAGAGAGAGAGAGAGAGAGAGAGAGAGAGAGAGAGAGAGAGAGAGGAATTTATCTCTATGGAGCAGCTGTTTGTAGATAGTAGAATAAGATCGCAATAATACTCATGGCAGGAAAGGGAGTAATATTGCAGAGTTAGCATTGCATGAATCAGCCTATGCCGAGATATGAAATGCTTAGATTAAATTGCATGCAGTACTCCTGACTGCGCAAATCAAACTGCATGATATTCCGAGGTCTCTGTCTCTTCCTCCCGAGATATAGCAGGAAATACATGAGTTTGCACTGATTTTTTTTTTGATGGATGGTGCGTATAAGCAAAGAGCAAGAATAAACAGTAATCACTGCGCTCTTGTTTTTCAGTTTGTGGACGAGGTTATCTGATTATACGATATGTCTAGTCGAAGAAAAAGATGAACAGTACCCTCTTTCACTACAACATGTGAAGCGTGATAAAGGTTGAGAATAACAATATTGATGATGTTCTAAAGGGTCACAAGAGAACATTTATGAACTCTCGTGATAGAGCTTTCCAACAATATTGATGATGTTCATTTCCACATTATAATTTAATAATTTTAAAAGTAACTCAAAACACCCTGAAAAAACAAACACTAACGCAAACGCACTAACTCTCTCTCTCTCTCTCATTCCTATTCCTATGGTCTTCTTGCTTCTGTTCGTATTAAATTAATCCTTTCTACTTTCCTGAATCCCATTTCATCTGTGTGTTTTTCCAATTCAGTGTAATAGCCTGGTATTTCTATTGTTTTTAAGTCTTCGGAGTAACATCTAGAATTTATTGTTTTATTCATTGTTTTATATAGGTTTCAGTAATAAAATTATCAGATGTTCATTGTCATAATAATGTTTTTACTTTTCCTTGTTTGATTTAACGTCTTCTTATGTTACATATTCCATGCATTTCCTGCCCCAGGTGTATTTTGATGCAAGTAATGAAAACCTATTTCGCTTTCTTAGAAAACCGGCTATCGTCTTATAAAATGGTACCAATTCTTATTAATCTTTTTTTTAAAGTATCGATTAATTTTGATATTAATTATATTACATTAAGTAACAGCATTATTTACCATCTTATCCAAATAGCGGACAATAGTCAGCTTTTTGCTAAGAAAGACTAAGGTTTTCCCTAGATATGTAAAACTTTTTTTCGATTCATGGTTATAATGATAGTAATTCTAAAGGTTGTTGCAATAATTGTAGAGGTTGCTGTAATAGTTTTAGAGGTTTTTGCAATAATTCTAGAGGATGTTTTAGTAATACTAGATGAGATGTTATGTTGCAATCATTCTAGAGGCTTTTATAATAATCCTAGAGGATGTTTTAGTGATACTCGATGAGATGTTATGTTACAATCATTCTAGAGGTTGTTGCAATCATTCTAGAGGATGTTTTAGTAATACTAGATGAGATGTTATGTTGTAATCATTCTAGAGGTTGCAATAATAATTCTAGAGGATGTTGTAATAATTCAGGAGATTTCTGCAATAATTCTTGAGGTATTTGTATTAATTCTGAAGGTTTTGCAATAAGTCTAAAGGCTGTCGCAATAATTATAACGGTTGTTGCAATAAATCCAGAGGATGTTGTAATAATTCATGAGATTTTTGCAATAATTCTAAAGATTGCTGCAATAATTATAACGGTTGTTGTAATAATTCTAAAGGTTGTTGCAACAATTCGTTAGCAGATAAGTAAAAAGCAAGTATAAAGTGTTTCATGATGAAGGCATGTCAAGTACAGCAACGAACCTTTAAGTGGACGGAAGATGAAATGATCAGTGACATAAATAATCAATGACGTGACTGCAAAACTTTGAACTCCGGGTTGGCGGCAACATCAAGTATTGACAAATACTCCGAAACACAGAGCGTCAAGTGACTGATCTGCATAGCTGTTGCTCAGCCAGTCGGCATAAATTAATCAATAAATCAGTTCACTAATGGAGAGTGAATCATGAAGCCGGCGCATGGTTTGAGGATGCGCAATCAATAAAGTCTTGGTTTTATTAAAGTTGAGCCTCACAGCTCGCTCAATCATTATGCTCAAGAGTTCCTGGAAGATTAACACCTTCCTCATTTCGAGATAGGGGAGGGGCAACAACTGTTATAACATTTGCGTCATCTGCATATTGTATTAGTCAGGAACTGGTCCATCTCCGAACGGCGGCCGCCGTGCTTTAGAAGAGAGAGAGAGAGAGAGAGAGAGAGAGAGAGAGAGAGAGCACTCCTAAATTGTCAGGCTCAACAAAGTCCATTTACTGGAACCGGTGCTATTAACAGCATCAAGAATGAAACGGGTTTGCGACGCCCGGATGTTGAGTTGACCAGTACCATGCAATTAGGATTGTGTGTAGCTTTTGAATAAGGTCATATATTTCATGAAATGATAGCTCTTTCTTTCATTCTCTCCTCTCTTCACGGCCCAGACGTGTTCATAAGACCAGTGGGCGATTTACTTTTCATTGATATATCACAGATTTCTAATGTTGCTCATCAGATGGTTTTCTTCCTACAATTCTCATGGAATCTATATGAAAAGTTCTCTCTCTCTCGACATTTGATTATTCTCTCTTAGTATTTAAGCTTCATTTGGAATTCGGAACCAAGTACTGAGGACATTTAAAGTTGACAGTCTCGGGATAGATGTAGCTCTAAGGTAATTTACAATTTAGAGTAATCTTAAAACACAATAGCAACCACAGCAGTACTAAAATGAAGTGAAGTAAGTAAAAGTAAGTATACCTTGGTTTAACCAGACCACTGAGCTGATTAACAACTCTCCTAGGGCTGGCCCGAAGGAGCAGATTTATTTTACGTGGCTAAGAACCAACTGATTACCTAGCAACGGGACCTACACCTTACTGTGGAATCCGAACATTATAGCGAGAAATGAATTTCTATCACCAGAAATAAATTCCTCTTATTCTTCATTGGCCGGTCGGAGATTCGAACTCGCGGCCAGCAGAGTGCTAGCTGAGAACGGAACCCACTCTCCCAACGAGGAACTGAAATGAAGTGAAGAGTCTGAGAACATCAGCCTTAAGTCTGTATTTGCATGCTGCTTGGGAGTGCGGCGAGGAAGAAAAATGTCTCTTCCTCGAAGCCCAGTTGGCATCCTTTCTCTTTAACAGTAGTCCGATTTCTTTGGGAGAGGATCGGTAAAAATGAGGCATAAATATTCCCGTGCAGAAATAGAGGGCAAATCATGGATGTGGACATTTTGTGAAGGAGTAAA
>NC_089795.1:22135267-22192767 GCF_040412425.1 Macrobrachium rosenbergii
AGAGATAAATCTCTGGCGGAAGCAGACATCCACACCGGAGAACAGTATTCCAGTGAAGGAAGTACAAATGACTTAAAACAGGTTGCAATGATTTTACCACCGCTATAAGTATATATGAGGCCTTACGAACAATACCTAACTTTCGCGCGGCATTTGCTGAAACTTTCATCAGATGTTTCTGAAAAGTTAGACTCAATCAACAAAGTTTCATCCACCTGAAGGGGAGGATGGATTGGGAAATCTGTATGAGATCTGTTAGTCAATAGTGTTTTCGTTTTACTGGAATTCAGCCTCATACCCCACCGACTACACCATTCCCTGATCTGGTCCATGTCCTTGATTGAGGCTGAGAGCAGCTCCATTTCTCATAATATGTGGAGACTTTACTACACCTACAAGCGTTGCATCATCGGTATGCTGAAATTTTTATTTATTTATTTTTTTAGGCCAAAACCATATCACTTGTATACACTAAAAATAATAGTGGACCAAGAGCACTGCCCTGTGGAACTCCAGACGTAATAGGTCTTTGTTTACTAAAGATCCCGCCCACAGCAATTTGCTGCTACATACCTGTAAGGAAATCTTGAAGTAATCCTAAACATATCTACCCACTCCAAGATTCTGAAGTCTATAAATAAGTGCCTTGTGATTTACTAAATCAAAAGCAGCACTAAAATCTATTTGAATTACTCTGCATTCAAAATCCTTTTCAAGGTTTTCTTGCAAACGGCATGTCAAGTCTAAAAGAGCATCGCAGTTACCCATCTGCTTCCTGTATGCATATTGACTATCAGCTAATAATCCTTTAGATTCAACATACTAATATAACTGCTTAAAAATAAGTTTTTCAGCAACTTTGGAGAGCATAGGGAGAATAGAGATTGGCCAGTAGTTACTGCAGTCTGCAGATATGCCACTCTTTAGAAGAGGCACTGAATTACTAAGCTTGCGCTATCCACAAAGATACTACGTTGGCATAAAAATCTATAAAATATAGCAATTTGGGAAACAACACACTAAAACTTTTTTAAGACACAAAGGGAGGAAAACCCAGCTATCAAGATTATCCAGAATTTTCTTAACATCTCTGGAGTGAAATGCAAATTTTGTAAGAATACAGGATGATAAGTATCAGGGAGCCGGACATCCTCAGCTGACTGCTTTGCTTCAAAAGCTCGATGAAGCAGTTCAGCCTTTTCTCTAGGGCCAGTAACCAATCTATCATCATCTGTTAGTAGTGGCTGAATGGAAGACGAACCTGACCCAAAGATAGATGATGCCAATATGGTCCACCACAAGAGTAATTCCTTCAAGTTTCATCTTCAAGGAATTATTGTAATTTCTCTCAGCTGTATGGTAAGGTCTATTTGCAGCACGGCGAGACTCAACAAAAATAGTTGATTTTAATTTGAACAACTTTGTCTCCATGCGTTGAATTTGGTCTGTTAGTCATAGTAGGCTCATCTACATGTATCATCAAACCATGGCTGGTCATTTGTCCTACATTTAATGACTTTGCTAGGGACATATCTTATTAAAATAGCCATCAACATTTCATTTAACTTCATCTTGGGATCAGGATCTAATATAGCAACTGAAATATTAAGTTCCTGACAAGCTTCAATACTGCGATCCCAAATGGCTCTGGATTCCAATGGTGGAATCAGGAATATACTGACTGACAGGTATGTCCATCTCTATGGCGCAACGATCAGAAGTGCCTATATATTCAAAGACCTTGGACTTGACAATAGCTTGAATGTCTGTGAATATGAGGTCTCATCTATTACCAGAAATGTGTGTGGGTTCCTCAATTAGCTAGACAAAATTGGAGGATGCACAAAATTCAAGAGCAGACCGGCCATGTTGATCTGTGGAATTTGAATTTAGCCACTCACTATCCTTTGTATTACAGTCTTCACAAATAACGAATGAAGCTTTTGAATCCTGTGACTGAGCCATACTAATCCTCTCTAAAAGACGGTCATATATAGAATAGTCGATATCTGGATTGCGGTAAACAGCAAGTACGTAAACATTGTAAAACTTACTGAAGGTTTTAAAGCAAAGAACTTCATTGCAACTATACTCCAAATTTTTCTGGCGATAAATAGGTCGTCCGGACTTAGTGTATACAGTCATACTTTGTGCGTGTGGGATGTTACCAGGATCAAGAAAGTCAGGGCCAGCAAACCCCGGGGTTAAAAACTCAATCTTTGACTTGTTACTACTTACAAGGGTCTCAGGTAAAAACATCAAATCGTAGCTACAAGTACAACTCTGGAGATCAAGAAAATTTGACCTTAAGACCGGAATATTTGAGTAAAGTACCTTGCAAATTAACAACATAAAATCAGTATCAAAACTAATAAACAGACACACAATGACAATAACATTGTAAAAATTAACAGAACAATAAACAAAAATACCATCAACAACAACAGTATTTGCATTATTAATAAAAATTCTGTTGTGGTATAAATAAACGCCACCATATAGTCCAGCCCGGACCATTCAGATGCAACGAACAGATGCCGACTAACCCCTACCGATATTTAGGAAGTAGAACTTGTAAACGGTGAAACTGACCGTCTGCCGAAAATATATGGGTGGCTTATAACTAAGCACACCACTTACTAATTGCTTGTTGGATTTTGGTCTAGATCAGTATGAGATACCAGATGAAACTAATATATAATATATCATGGACTCTCCTGATTATAGAATGACCCGTGACAGACATACTAAGGGTGGGTTCCCCCTGACAGAGACACACTGAAAAGGGGTTGGTGGATCTAGATCCAACTTAGGAATACCAAGTAAAATTTACACTACAATAGCACTGCACATCCTAGAGCACTATGGTGGTCATGCCAGACATTTTAGTTGGTGGTTACCCTGACAGACACCCCACAATGAGTGGGGAGGGGAGACAAGATCTACATCCAACACTGGAATACCAAGTAAAATTTGCACTAATGGCACTGCATATCCTAGAGTTCTGTGTTGTGTGACAGACATTTTAGTGGTGGTTACTGACAGACACACTAAACGGGTGGGGAGGAGGGAAGGGCAAGCCCTGATAATTACTATATAGACTACGTATAGTAGGCTGCTATTCTACATTATCGTGATATATTAATAAAATCTTTTTCTCCTTTCTATATACTTTGTATTTATTTTATTCGAATATTATTTGTTTTTCTATAAATAACATTCATCTGTGAGCCTATAATAAATAATTCGGTCATATTGTTTTGTCAAACAAGCAATGACTTCAATTACATTACTCGCTTTATATTATCTTTTGTTTACGAGGTGAACGTTGATATAAGCATGGCTGCTGGAAAGACTGTTAGCACTGTAAGCAGCATGTAAGTTCTTATCATTATTCGATTTATTGCTATAAAATGTCTATGTACATAACGCTTGTTAAATAGAAGTAATACGCAACTACTGAATGAACAGTAATATACATATGCAAGATATATGCTATAGTCAAGTACAAATCATAATAATTGCGCTATCGCCTACTCAGTTTGTTTCATTGGTAGGAATACCTTCTTTTGGTTTCATCTGACTTGCATACTAATGAACTCGTGGATACATTCAAGTTGTGTATTACAGGCTTTAGGAATGAATATCGTTGTTACCGTAATCGATTTTTTTTTGGCTGGCGTAAAAACTCGTCAAACATGATGATCTCTATTTCTTTAAAAATCAGTTTCTCCACACAAAAGTTATTCCAAACATTTCCATTCTCTCAAGAAAAAAAGTATACCTTAGTTTAACCAGACCACTGGGCTGATTAACAGCTCTCCTAGGAGCTGGCCAGAAGGATGAGATTTATTTTACGTGGCTAGAACAACTGGTTTACCTAACGGGGACCTACAACTTGTGGAATCTGAACACATTATACCGAAAATGAATTTCTATCACCAGATAAATTCCTCTTATTCTAGATTACGAATAAATATAAGCGCAAACTACAAAAATTAATCACCTGACATAAATGTAAAGACAAAACAGAGAAATGAAAAATGAGAACATAAACAAGCTCCAAGTTAGCCTGCTCTGTTTGCTGGAGGTCTTGCACAGATGACAGATTTGCACTTTCGGTTGTCCGATGTTTATGACTGCATTGGAGACAGATTATAAATCATAATTAGCAATGGTGAATACACATTTTAAACAAGTTATGGAGGCAGCTAGGACCAACTGCAGCATACTGGAGTACTTATGTGCATAGTAAGCAAGTCTACAGACAACAAGCCATACACACCAAATGATGTAGATCTCTATGTATCAGTTTACCAACCATATTTGACATTTTCTTTGGTTAAATCTGACCCAATTATGCTCATGGGGATGTTTGTTTCTGCAGAAGCTTCAGTCCCTCAACCTGAATGTTGTGAACTTCTTGATCTTGGTGCCTTCTCATTCGTAGAACAACCAAAATCTATGCTGGAGGACTGCAGTCGACATGTGTCTGGAACAAACAGTGAGCAAAAAATGCAGCATCTCCACTGAAAGGTATTGTTGCCTTTAAGAACTCTGAAAGCACATTTCGCAGATGGAGCATTACAACAACTCAGAGAGTTGGCTGTTTCAGAATTAAGAACTATACTGGGCATAGAAGAAGTTGTGCATGCCATCTGTTCAGCTTCGTCAGTGGCAATCAAGAAGATAATGAGAGTATAGGAGTCTTAAGTAGCTTTACTGAAGGGAAACTTGCAATCCCTTTGGGGACCTGCCTATAGTTTACCTGACCTCCTGAATATTTCATCTGGAAAAAGCTACTGATCAAGCAAAGCTTTATCTGCTTGGGTCACTTCAAGAGGTCATGAATGTCGATTGACATTCCTGCAAGAATGCAGTGTTGACAAGTCTAGATTTCTAAAGACCATAACAAAACAAGGGTTACAAACTTCGCCATGGAGAATAACAATAAAGTCGATGGTTTGCTGCTCTCAGGTCAGCTGCCCAGAAGGTAAGAAATGTATTTGCATGTAAATCCGGTTGCTTCTCATCTGGATACTGTAGACCTGAGACACATTTCTGCTCATTCCCAGTGACAAGTTTCCCTTTCACTGGCGCACAGCGATGGATCTCCCTAAAACCGGAAAGTCAGCCCTACTACGGTTGCTGGAAATGGATCTGAACGCTCTTTATCAACTGTAGTCACCGTAATGACAGCGCAACCATTATCGATGGAGGTTTATTAATCACACAATCTTGCAGCAGACAAATGGATCTTATGGAGCAATAGCAAAGGAAGTTTGATAAATCTGCTCTTTCAGGAAGCCAAATTCATGTTCTCTTTGATAAGTACCTCAACCTTCATAAAGATAATGAAAGAGGAGATTGAGGTGCAGATAATAATACTAAATTTACAGTCACCGGACGAACAAATTCACGACAAAAAGGCTCCCAGTTTATTGACAAATGGAAATTTCAAAGATGTGTGACAAAATTCCTTCTCGTGGAACGTTGCAAAAATCACTATGGTCAATCATTGGGTAAGATTTTAGTAGTGTCACATGGTGGCTACTGCTTGAAGTATTCCTTCAACAGTGAACAAGAGTATATGATCACTAGTCAAACCAGAAAAATCTCAAGGTCATCATGAGGAGGCAGATCTGGTTGCTCTTCATGTATCAAAAGTGGGGAAAATAATTGTTTGAGCTTCAGATACTGACATTGTAGTAATTTTGTTGGTTTACTGGGAAGATGGCCAGTGAAGAAGAGCAAGGAAAAAAGAAGTATCATAATGGACTGTGGATATGGAAACAATTGCAGATATATCAACATCAATGAGCTGTTTCATGTTTTGGAATTAAAAAGAGCTGGAATATCAGCCGCATTACCAGCGGCTCAGATGTCACAGCAGCATTTTACAGGAAATGAAAAATAAGACCATTTATTATCATGGCAAACGATGAAACAGGAAAATTTGTAAAAGTTTTCCAGGACCTCTCATCCACTCAGGATCCAGACATAGAGTTTTTGTATTCCTTTGCATGTGCTGCTCTATGGCCATCCACACCTTAGTGACAACTTAATGTCATGTTCAATAAAATGACTGGATCTATTAACACAAAGAAATCCTCTGGCAGATGTGAAGCCCAGCTATCAACTGTGCACTCCTGCCACCTTGTACCGCAGCTCTCAAAAGAAAATTCAACATGCTCAGTATCTTAGCATTCTTTGCTTTCCAGGCTGATAAGCAAAATCCAAGTGACAGATTGGGCCAATTCAGTTTGGTTGGAATAAAGATGATCAGCTTTTATTCCAGAATGGTTTGAGGAAGCTCAATGCCAGTGGTCCTCATCAGAGCACTACTAATGTGGCAGAAACTGATACCTGCACTGATATTGATCTTGATGAAGTGACCAATGGACAGATGATGAAAGTGTAAGTGATGAAGGCACATATTAGAAATACAGATGTTTGTCAGGAATGGCAGTGTATTTTGCAGATTTTATCATTATGATGCCATGATAATATAAAGTATAAATACATCATGAACATTATAAGTTTTTAATGCTTAATTTGTATGTATTTATTTCTTTAATCTTTACAGAGCAGTGGACAGTAACAACTGGTAATGAAATTTGTTTATTATATGTTAATCTGAGGGTAAATGTAATATGACTATTTTTGTAGTAAATGTATATGGACATACCGGTTGTATACCTTTAATGATATTGTGTACATATTTATTTGTATTATACATTTGTTTATTTCTAAAAGGGATCTTTATTAAATGTTACGGATTTCTTATCTTCTATATGTTAATCCGTAGTATTTGGAAAGTACCATTAAGTTGGTATACTGTTGAATTTTAAATACTGTTTATTATTCCCATTTCTGTGTGGAAGTGATACAAACAATCTTGAAATGCAGACATATATTTGGTATATATACTGTTATGAATAATTATATACTTTTATTCTTCCTGTTTTATATTCAAGTGAGACAAAATAAACTTGAAATGTAGACATTCAGTAAGGCATTTTGTTTTATAAATTTACTAGGTTAAAATATGAGTTATACACTTACATGTAAATATGGACAGATTGTTTTCATGAGTGATTTGTATTTATTTTCAAATAGAATTGGTCAGTAAGTGTTAAGGGGAAATGTATTTGTGCTATTAATTAAATGAGTGGGTAAGGCATAAAAACTATGATACCCTTCATGTATGTTAAATCTGCAGTAAACGTGTATAGGAACACTTGTATCGATGTTATGCTCAAAGAAAGTTCATATATTTAGTTTCTTCCTTTTTCTTTCAAAGAATATTTTCATAAAATGTTACCGATGTATGATTCTTCCAAAGTCAAATCTCTGATGATCTTGAGTACGTACATATCGTACGTTTGTTTTTTCCCCTTTCTTTTCAAAAGTAATTCCAATAAATATTACGGATGCATGATTCTTCCAAGCAAACCTCTGACAATGCAGTGGAACTGTGCTTGTACGTATGTACATAACATACAAATAATCTTATTTGTGATTTTTGGTTGAGAATCAAATATAAGTGATTATTGTAATGGGGCTTTAGCTAGTACTTGGATGTAATGCACATTTCGTTAGTAGTGATTATATATTAAAGTTTCTTGCCTGGTGGAGACATACATCCAAATATGTTCAAAGTCACTGAACCTAGTATCTTATAGCCTATGTGAATAATAAATCTTATGAAATATTTTTGCCTTTTAGAATTTTATTTGGCTCTGAATTGCAGAAAATTACCCATTATCATATTGAATTCTTTAAATATTAATATCGTCTGTGATACATATTGAATCATTTCAAGGTGTCCCATCTCTCACACCTCCAGTCGTTGGCTGCTGTCTGTCAGTGAGTAACCACCCATTAAAATGTCTGTCATTACCATCACAGCACTCTGGATATGCAGTTCTATTGTAGTGCAAATTTTACTTGGTATCTCAGTGTTAGATGTAGATCTTGTCTCCCCCTCCCCACTCATTTGTGGGGTGTCTGTCAGGGTAACCACCAACTAAAATGTCTGGCATGACCACCCTAGTGCTCTAGGATGTGCAGTGCTATTGTAATTAATAGAGATTTTACTTGAGTATCTCCTAAGTTGGATCTAGATCAATTAACCCCCTTTTCAGTGTGTCTGTCAGGAGGAACCCACCCTCTAGTATGTCTGTCATCGGGTCATTCTATAATCAGGAGAGTCAAGATATATTATATATTAGTTTCATCTGGTATCTCATATACTGGATCTAGACCCAAAATCTAACAAGCAATTAGTGGTGCTTGTTAAGTAAATACACCCATATATTTTTTTCTGACAGACGGTCAGTTTCACCGTTTAAGTCTATTCTAAATATCGGTAGGGTTTGATCAGTATCATCTCGTTCGTTGCATCTGAATGGTCGGGCTGTAACTCTAATACGTCTTTGAAAAAGACCTTGGAAACAACTGTTTTGACAAGTTGGGGCCAGAAACACCTTATATAAAGCAAAACAAATCTGCGAGGTTTGCTACAACAACTGGGAGGAGGACAGTCAGGATGGATTTAGAAATAAATCACTAAGAAGGAAAAGATTAGGATAAAGACGAAGGCATTTTCCTGATAATCCACCAAACAACTTTTGCTTTCTCATCAGCCTGTCCTACGCACTTTTAGAAAAAACAGGAAAGTGGACTAAAAAGAGGATAAATGCCTCATTGTACCCTCCGGCAAGGGACCTCAAACCCAGGACCATGGAAGGCCACGGTACAATGGATATGGCACAGTCCAAGGTTGAAGAACAAGGTTTGTATTAGGGAAATATAAGAGAATGAAAAAGTTCTAGTGAGTAACTAATTAAAAGGGAATTTTATAACATGACTTGGCAAGATCTAAGTTTGATACATTAATTAAACCTTACCAAAAAGTGAATGTTATTATATCAGGTGGCGATGTAATTATATATATTCTTTTTTCCATCTTATTTTTGATCAGATAATGAGATGTCTTTGGCATGAAAGGGACATTAATAGTAAAGTTTCTTGTCTGAAGTCTTCCAAGAGTCTTTGAGAAATGACGTTTGGGAATTGAACAAGAGAGTTCTGAGGTACCTGTAATTAGAAAGACTGTATTTCGAGATTAAAGAACATTAATAGACGTTTGTTCACAGCATCTGAGCTGTTGAACGTAATTTTCATACTGAGATCTATTAATTTCCATGTTGGTTATTAAATGTAACTGCATATTAAACATAGAACTGAAGTTGAATTTTCTTTCAAAATAATAAATTCATAAAAATATGAGGTTCTGCCCTTCGGTGCGGAAACAGCATTAAAAAATGGCTGGCGTGCCGTAATTCCCCAGGTCCTAAATATAATAATAATAATAATAATAATAATAACAAAGGAAAAGTAGTACAACAAACGAATATAATATTCTTTATAATTTTCAGCAAAAAAAAAAAAACAAACGTAAAAAAGTTTTCAACAAGTAACCAGCATTGTCTCATAACCATTTCATTTCACGGGAGTCTAGCTCTTTTGATGTGCATGGGTTTAATAATACCCTAAAAGGTAATGTTGTTTGCGCTGCAAAAAGGAAGTAAAAAAAAAAGAAAGAAAATGAAAATGGGGAGAAAAATGTTATAAAAGCCAGCTGACGAATATAAATGCCCTTTTCCACTGTTTCTTAGTATTTTGAGTTAAACATAAATAGTAATTTACCCCTTGGCTAATAAATATACGTTGAATAATTCATTAAAAATATTGAAAAATAAAATATTCATATTTCAATACATAAATTTACAATTTGCTTTTTTTCTACAAACTCCTGATTTCTTATACTAAATGCCATTAAGGAGACGGCTAATTTTGGACTTCTGTTCCTTTTCCTTCGTTCATGTATAGATGGCTTTTAGGTTTGGATAACTGAATTTTGCTCAGAGTTTGTTATTTTGATCACATTAAAGACGCTCTCTTCATTCACTTATTGCAAGGCTAGTTTGTAATAAGTCTTGCCTACGTCCTAGAAGATTAGAAGCAGCCATAACGTTTCCTCCTTAGACACTATATAGCTCACGTTCTAATGTACTAAAGTCATTAAGATGAGAGAGAGAGAGAGAGAGAGAGAGAGAGAGAGAGAGAGAGAGAGAGAGAGAGAGAGAGAGAGAAACTAGGTTATTAATTTCACTTCTTTATGAAGTCATACGAGTTACAACCTCTTCCTCATAACTCAGAAGATCGAGGCTTCTTCCTCTTTCAGACGAAAACTTCAGTTAGGATCAGTCTTAATTTACTTAGCCTTTTTAGTAACATATTTATCGGGAAGGATACGCTGTGCAGTTATCTAATTTGCAAGGTTTTTACGTTTGCACCTGCAGTAATGCTAACACGCAGCTCGGCTCTCACTGTTTATTATCTTTTAGGGTTTCTTAAAGAGAGTTAAAAAGTTAAACATGATCGTGTACGGCTTATTTCTTCAGTGTTCCATGCTGCTCCTCTCCGTATTGTCGTCAGTGCACCTCACGTGGTGCACCGTAGGCATTACTTAAGGTTCTTTGCAGGGTCCCTTCGGCCCCTAGCTGCAACCTATTTCATTCCCTTTTCTCTATCTCCGTTAATATTTTCTTCCATCTGACTTTCCACCCTCTCTAACAATTGTTTCATAGCTCAACTGCAAGGTTTTCCTCCTGTTGTACCGTTCAGACCTTCTCCCTGTCAATTTCAGTTTCAGCGCTGAATGACTTCATAGGTTCCAGTGCTTGGCCGTTGGCCTAAATTCTGTAATCCAATCCAATCCATTGCGGCTCCTCTTTTTAATAAAAATAAGTTAGCCTCTTTTTTGTGAATAAATGAATCACAAATAACATATCCATCTTCATTTGTTATTCTGCCCAGAGTAATATGACGGAATATGAATACTGTTCCTATAAGCATGAAGTAATAAGCTTTCTAGATTGTCAGGAAAAGGTTCTTCCCAACAAATACAAGAAAAACACAATAATAGGATCAACCTTTGCTGATCCCAAATCAAAATTCTTAACACCTTTTTTATTTTGAAGATATAGAATTCTTACAGCACTCGCTTACAAAATATAATGAGGTTTTGAGAGCCCTGTTGCAAGAAAGCTTGAGAAAACTATATCTATTTATTGCAGTGACTGATTACATTTCTAGTTTAACTATTACCTCAACCTAATGTGCATTTTCTGTGATTTGCCATTGCTTGTGGGAAAAATGGAAATTTTTTCGGCAATAATCTTAAAAATAATTAAGAAAAAAAAGATATTAAAACACGCTTCTTTTTTATTTAAAGAATTCCATCCAGTCTTCCTGTACAATTTATTTTTTTTTAAATTTTAATCGATCCAAGAAAGGGTGCAATAAGAATGATTGATAGCTAAGACGGCCCATTTTCGGTTTTAACCTAATGTTGTGTAAGGAAATGGCTTCTCTTCATATACTGTTCAAAGTTGTCAAGTACATAAACCGATTCCTTTCTGTATCAGCTGAAAACTACTACACAGATTACATAATTTATCATCAGGATTTGCTTGAAACAGAAGGATTTTGGAATATTTCAAATAATCTCTTTCGAAGGACGAAAAATTACGACATGCTCGATGTCTTTCAAATAATCTCTTTCGAAGGACGAAAAATTATGACATGCTCAATGTCTTCGTTAATATTGAAAGCATTCGATAACATGCCACACGAGTCGTGTTTCTTGCGCTTTCTAGCTTTCGTTTGTCAATAATATATCTTTCTGCCATCCACAGAAGCAAATTTTTATTTTAATATATGAAAATTTTCTGGTCTTAATTTGCTGGTTATATGACGAAGTATTTGCTGAACCAGAAGTTTGTTTACATTCTTTATGATTTGACATTTCAGTCAGCATTATTTATGCATATTTCCCACCAAAAATTCATATAATTCAGGAGTCGTAAAAATGAAATAAATATAAGTGCTGTTATCTTCACTCCTCAGGCATACAAAAAAAAGATATTAAATATCTAATAATGTTACAATGACACTCCATAATTTACAAACGTACAGTACATACTTGAATACGTATGTGTATATGCATGTACTTGTGCATGTATGTATGTATGTATGTAATATTTTTTAATCATTCAGAAAAACAGCACATCGCTCACTTGCCATTCATACATAAGCTGCTGCCCACATCCACAGAATATTCATCAGCAGCATGTCGAACACAATACGCCACTCACCTCTATCTTGAACATTTTGTACTTCTTGGATGTTAAGTCTCTCCCTCTCCAGTCCCTCTTTCATTCACATTTATCCAACACTTTCCAAGCCTTCCTCTATTTCCCACTCATAACGCTTAAGAATTATTCATCTGTTTTACCAGCTTGTCACCCTCCATTCCCGCCACAGGAGGATAGTGCCATCATTGAACCTTACATGGTGCACTGTAGGCACTCCTAACTGCGCCCATTTTTTAACCTTTTACTCAACTCCATACCATCTTCCTTTACGCATCCTCTCTAACTATAACTTCTTGGTGCAGTTGTGGGGTACTCTCCGAATTTCACCTTTAGATAATTGTACTTCATCCTTATTTTGAGGATCGCTTTATACTGATGTCCGACTATTTCAACCCTCTCTTCCCCTGACTTGAGTGCAGAATGGCTGGAAATGCCCCAGTGCCTGGCTTGACAGGCTAAATTTTTAAAAAAATAATCATAAAACAATACCGCTCATGCCCCATCAGCAAATTCACACATTCATTTTGAGTAATCTATTTACTGCATCTACTCGTCTTCACATTTCTCAGCCTTCCAAGTCTCCCCTACACCAGCCATATGCATACACGACTTATCTCAACAGATTTAACCATCGCTGTCGCATTCCATTTCTACACCCACACTATACTTCCATAGACATTGCTGCCGTTGTGCTTGTTTTTCTCTGGAGCCACTCCGATACCGGGAAGGAGACTTATAAATAAATAAATAAATAAATAAAATAAATATATATATATATATATAGATATATATATATATATATATATATATATATATATATATATATATATATATATATTTATTATAATTCTTTTGTTCTAGAGACCAACAACTTTGCAGAAATTGGTTTCTCGGGAACTTATATCATCACTCTCTCTCTCTCTGTAAAAGCTGTGATATCTAACATCACTTTTCCGCGTTTTATGCAAACACGGCATCCAGCATATAAGTAAAGAATCAAGTGAGGTCCAGAAAGTTGAATATCCCAGGAAGTTAAGACAGCCAGTTTAACTCCTGAACATCTGGAAATTCCTGATGGACCAGAGAGAGAGAGAGAGAGAGAGAGAGAGAGATGAGGGGCGGGGAAAGAGAGAAACTTGGAGGTTATACTTTGTTTTTGTTTAGTTTTTTTTTTTTAAATGACACTGCTAGCTGTTCCGGAATAATGTTTATCTAATATTTCTGTAAAGAACCGAGAATACTTAAGGTCTCTGATTACTAAACGGTGGGAAACAGGAGAATATATTTACACAATTGTAAATGATATTCTCTGCTACTTGATTGGTTGATAGGTTTCTGCAGACTGGCTTACTACAACACTTGTTATCAACTGGCTCTGCTACCTGATATTTACATAAATTGACCGAAGGAAAGACCAAGAACTTTGTGAATTAATTTATAGATATGATGATTCAAAGGCAACATGTAAAGGACAGAAGTGAATAAAACTGGCAAAATGAGGTTAGTCAACTACTAAGATTTTATGAAACATACTGTATTTCAAAGATTGTACAACTGCTACGAGGCGGTACAAATCAAGATTAGTATAGTATGAACTTATCTTTGCATATCAAAGCAAAATCCATTTTGTGCTTCATATTCACACTCAAAAAGGTAAAATGATCGGACATTGAAGGAATCTGTACCAGTAATTATAAAGAGAATATAAGGACAACCTGAAATACTTGGTAATGCAAATAGTATTATTTTTTTAAACATCGAAGAAGCTGAAAAGAATCAATTAGTGTTTTTCTAATTCTGGAATTTCAAGGAAATGATTTCGGATGATTTTGTAATCTTTTTGCCTCCTTATTTTTCCTTTAACAGTTACCAGACTATTTGTTCCGAGATGCCTTCCTCTGACATATGAAGCGTTTCAGAACAAAATCCCTCTCTCTGTCTTTCACATACACAGACACACACAATAGGTTCGAAAAAATGTCTACTAATTAATATTGGGAGATATAGAAAATGTTCCGATCCGTTTGATCCTTCAAAGTCATCAAAGAGTACGCACGTTTTATTTCCATCAAACGATGTCATGTAATTAAGGCTTTATGGTCGAAAACAGTTATCTGGTAGGAATGAAAAATATTATTGAAGGTAAAAGAGACAGAGAAATTAGTTTCCTTGTTGGTTCAAAATTTTATATATTTTTTTTTATCGGTAAATCATATAAATTTGCCCTCTACGTGACCTAAACCATTGCATAACTGCAAAAGTTCGGGTCCATATTTGGCTTATAAACGAGTTAACTGGCTAAGAACTGTCCCATCACACTTCCAGTGGCCGCTACTGAAGATTAGTTAGCCGAATGCAAGGCACTTCAAAGTCTTTCACTTACGTTCAAGGTAATTTACCTCATTTGTGAGAGAAACCAGAATGGCTGTCACTTTTAGTGCCAGCTTCATGCACTGTACATGTAAGTGGGTGATTGCCTTTTCAGTACTGAAGTATATATATTATATTACACACACACACACATAATTTTACATATATATATATATACATATATATATATATATATATATATATATATATATATATGTACTCTCTATATATATATACTAACAAGACCTCGATTTCAAACTGGATGGTATCTAATGGAGTATTTATTCGGAAAAAGTTACAAGCTTTCTTGGACAAACAGCCTTCATTATCAAGTATCCGTTTGTCCAAGAAAGCTTGTAACTTTTTCTGAGTAAATACTCCATTAGTTACCATCCAGTTTGAATAAGGTCCTGTTAGTAATTCTACTAATGCACAGAAGAATTGTGTATGTGATAAAGTTAATATAAATATTCTAACTTGCGACATACAACAGATTATCGCTTTAGTTTTTGAGTCTTCATCCTTATTCAAAATGGACGACGTTTATAGTCAGGATTTGACAGCCAGGACTCAGGACTCAGATAGCAGGATGTCCATACGATAAAGACAAAAAAGACAAAAAAAAAAAAGAATTTTTTTAAAACATGCTCTTATTAAAATGCACTAAAAAGTGAAAAATAATTTTTTGAGAAACACCAGAATTTTCTTAAAATTAATCATGTTTACAAAAATAAAAGCGTGAGCACCAAACATGGAAGGAAATGCTACAAGAAATAAAAAAATATATATTTCCTTCCATGTTTAGCGCCCACGCTTTTATTTTTGTAGACATGATTAATTGTTAGAAAATACTGATGTCTAAAAATATTATTTTTTACTTTTTAGTGCATTTTAATAAAAGCGTGATTTAATTTTTTTATATTTGTTTACTCTATACTTTTTAGTCTTGACAGAAATTGTAACCGATTTATGATTGTAGCTAACGAAATTGATATCCCGTCGAGCCAAAGAAGGTATGAAAAATCCGAAGATTTTCACACAAATCCTGAGATACTGGGAGAGGTCACTGTAAGGTCACTAGAGGTCACTGCTGACCTACTGACCATGTAAGGTTGTATTGTCACTGGGACTAAGCAACCATGCAAAATTTCAAGTCTATCCGGATGAAGGGAGCAAATCGAAAATTGAGTTAAAAGTTTTGACTCAAACAGACGCTGAAGTCAAGTTAAATAGAAGCATGTAAAAAGAGAAACGAGAGATAATAAAAACAAGAGGGAAAATAGTAAATTTTTTTTTATTATCAATTCGGTATGAAGAATGCTTATCGAATCAAATAAATATTCTTAGTCATCATTAGTAGGAAATTGGATCACTAAGACACTTTAATGAATGCTCCTCAAAAACCCTATAGCTAACGTATTTTATGCATGTATTGAGACAACCATAAAGTTGTGTTTATATACAGGGTGTTTCGAAATTAGAGCCCCATCCCCCCTCTACAGCATAAACTAAAATTGATATGGACAAAAACAAAAGTAATTCAGAACAGGTATTTATTTAAGTTTCTCTCTGAGTATTTAATATTTTGTGTGGCCTCCATCTGCCTGTACCACAGCCTGCATTCTTGAGGGTATGATTTCAGCAAATCGCAAAAAAGCTGAGACTCAAACTCCATTTCCCTGAGCACTTCGTTCACCTCTCTTCGCACGTCATCGAGGCTTGGTAGACCATCATAATTCACTGTGTGCGCTTCAACATGATCCTTTAAGATACTACCAATGTTTTCACACACATTAAGGTCAGGAGAGCTACCTGGAAATTCACTTGACGAGAAGAAATTGATACCACTGTTTCAGAGCAGCTCCTGTGTTCTGAATAGCCTTGAAACATGGTGCCTTATCATGCAAAAATGTGACTTCTTCAGCAGATAACACATTTCAGGATCTTGAGGAAAGGAAATAACTTCACCAGTAAGCACAGTTTCTCTAAAGTATTCAGCATTCCATGACTGTCCTTTTCCTTTGCTGATCCACATAAACTGTTTTGGCTGTGAAACAGAGAAATTCCCAAACATTCAGGAAATTTCACAACTTGGCGATAGTGCGTCATTGCTGATATCATCCAACGTTGCAGCCCAAATGATGTCATTTTTATGATTTGGCTTCCTGACTGTGTAAAATGAAGAATTCATCTGATGCAACAACATGGAGAAAGTCAGCTTCATCCCAATCTTCAAGAAATGAAACACAAACCATGCATGGTCTTCTCTCTGTTGCCGAGTGATGTTGGGCTTGCTGATAACATGAAATGGCTTATGCCCAAATTTTTTCAACTCATGATATACAGCACTATAACTTCTCTTTCCACTTTTTTGTTTCTAGTTCAAGCACCAATTTACATAAAAGACTTTTCTTGGTCTACCCACTGCCTCAGCTATGATTTCTTTTTGACTCCTGAGAAAGGACAGGCCTTCAAAAATCTCTTTTTTCAGCGATGACAAATCATATACTTTTGTTCCAGTTTCTTTTAACAAAGGAGTTCATCTCTTTTTAGTGTATTTGGCTATCCAGTAACGTGAAATGAAGGATGCACCGGCATCCCTGGCCTCTCTGAAGTTATAGCCCGAGTTCAGTCAACCCATCTGATTTCCTCCGAGTCGTTAGCCATGCTGTATCTAACAGCGCACTCAGTCTGAAAATACAAATGTAAAATGAAAAATAGCTTAATAGAAACTTAAAATAATGTACTTGGAGATAGGGTATAGCAGAAAACTTCATAACTTTCCATTTGTTCTGTGGAGGAGGGGGGGGGCTCTAATTTCGAAACACGGTAGTAACTGAAATGTTACCTTTTAGACTTCATTTCTGCCTGCCCAAAAGAAATTTTTCAAAGAAGGATTTTGACCATAATATTGTTTGTGGATATATTTGATAGGTTTTTAATGGACAAAGATATTTCAAAAGACTTGTTTATTGATTTTTGATATGAATACCGTCCTTTTCAGAGCTTAACACTCTGAAGTTATTAATTTTGTTTTTATACAGCATTAACAATAACCATTTTCTTGAAATTTAACTGGAGAGGGGCTTCACTCCTTGTATGTGACAAATAAGAGTCTTGGCTGAATTTCAGGACTTAATGAAAATAATTAGAACGTAATTAACATCAGGCTATACTTCAGAGGTTCTATCCAAAGGCTGTTACCTATCTTAACCTATTCGAAAAGTACTAATCATTAACGACTGGAAATAGACTTTTGCCTGTTCTAGCGATCATCACGTCCAGCGATGCGTAACTAATAATATATAATTTTTAAAATGGACCATTTGGTTTGGAAATAATAATGAATCGAAAAAATCTGCAGTGTTTTTGACGCCTGAAAGGGGTAGAATATTGCCTTCTAGTTATTAAGAAAACGTTGCCCATAAAGTAAAAAGATAAATGACCTAAAACTGATAAATGACGATATATACTGTATATATATATATATATATATATATATATATATACATATATTATTATATACATGCATGTATGTATGTATGTATGTGTATAAATACACACACCCACATATATATGTATATATGTATGTATATATATAAATATATATATATATATATATATATATATATATATATATAATATATACACACATATATATCTATCTATCTATCTATCTATCTATCTATCTATCTATATATATATATATATATATATATATACTATATACGATGCATATATATATATATATATACTGTCACCATAGTTAGTTGTACACAACTAATCACAGAATTCAAAAATTTTTACCTCACTTCAGCCACATACCTGAACTCATAACAATAGGAATTACAACTGAGTGCTCTAAAGGTAACAGTGATCCCTTAAAAAGCCCATTAATCATATGAAAAATCAAACTAAGTTTATCAAGACTAGTGTGAGGTATCAACAATTAAACAAGAAATATACTAGAGTAAAAGGGCATCACTCCATCAAACAACTTAAAACTGTTTCCCTGGTCTTAATTCACTTTAGCAAAAGTAAAGGAACAAAACATGTTTATCACTTTGTCTTATGCACACTATTAATCCTATTCACTGGTGGTCAATCAATGAAAGACTTTTTAAAAAAAAAAATTTAATGAAAAATTTATTGTTAAATTCAAAATTTATAATTAGAATTTACAATCTGAAAAATTTACTATTACTTAGAAACAACACAAAATTTCACTAATTCATGAGTTGAATTATTAAACAAAAGCAAATCACAAAAACTTTATCACAAAATTAAATTAATCAAGTAAAATTTAAACTGTCAAGAATTATTCAAGATTTGAAAAGAAAACCTTAATAAATGAAAATTAAATCAAGTATGCAATGTTAAATTATCAAGAAACATTTAAAAAGCTAAGTAAATAAATGTTAAATAACCAACATAAATGTAAAAAATAAAGAGATTGCAGACACAAGAACACACAAAAATACACAAAAGATTTACCAATTAAATAATTTCACAAGTAAAATTCCTAATATACTTTTATTACCATATGGTAATAATACGTAATTATTCACTTTGTCTACACAGCTTGTCGAAAGTTTTGCAACTTCTCTGCAGTTGCTTAAATTCACAAAACATAATTTTTTTGTCTGGCACCATTACAATTTTTACACTTTCCTACACTCAGATCTCAAAAAGCTATATTTAATACCAGTGACCACAAATATATAATAATTAAAATTACTTTCTTTTGAAGAGAGAGAGAGAGAGAGAGAGAGAGAGAGAGAGACAGAGAACCACCACTAAAGGTCTCTCTAATCAGAATGAGTAAATCTGAGGATTCCAGTATGAAAACCAATAAGATGATGTCATTAAAGCATTTTGGGAATGAGATACAAAGGAAATTCTAGAAGAATGAAGGTGACATCACTTCCAGTAAAACGTTTTGAACGCAAACAGGACAATACATGATCAGAGTAATACAATCTTAAACACGATGCAACTGCCATGTGTTCTTACTATCAAAAGGGCAGACGTGACCAGAGCCATGTATGTAACATTTCGAAATCACTTGTCTTCTTCTCGTATGGGACAAAGCTTTTACAGAAATCTAACATGATCAAACAGATTTCTACTGGATAATTATGACTGGCATATTTTTAAAACCAAATGAAAAACCCGAGTTGGTTTTCAAAACAGAGCAGTGATTGTTATCTTGACCTGTCAGCGCTTTATCTTTTTCGATGACAGCTGAAGTGAAACAAACCCTTCACTAGGACATGCGTGTTCCTCACATACTACGTTACTATTAAAAATGTATTATTAATTCTAAATTACACTGTTAAGTTATCTAAATCACTAACTCTTTTGAGATCTGACACTACACTCCATACAATATTTCAACAATCATTATCATTACACATAATACATGATAAATAGAAGAGTAAATATATCAAAACTATGGGATGATATACATATTACAAGGCAACAACCTGAAAATATATATACTAAAAGAAAAAGAAAACAATTTCCTTATACTCGACCTGCTTCTTAGTGGGTGTCGAAGAAAGTTTCAAGATTTATTATTATTGTGGCTGTGAAGGGAATAAGCGAGGGAACTTTGTAGCTTTTATCCTTCAGAACTAGAAGGCCTGTCCTTAGAGTGGTAAAATCAATAGGAAGGGAAACATAAAAGTTAGTTTCCCACTGGTTTTAGCTATTTCAGTGTCATATATATATACTATATATATATATATATATATATATATATATATATATATATTGTCATAATATATATATATATATATATATATATATATATATATATATTGTCTCCTTGAGGTTCCTTGTCTAACAAATAGTGTACGTTTTATAGTATGGACTGCCAGATGGGCCAAGGGGTTAGGGGGTTACCAATTATGAACAAAAGGAATGTAAATGGAACTTACCTTGAGATTTTTTCATTAGTGTGAAAGGCACATAGGTCGGCAATTTGGAATTAGAACTCTCTTTACATTTAAGGGTTTATTTACAGAAAACGGGCAATTATGATAGACCAAAATGCATCAATTCACAGACATGCAAGGCAAATATGATGGGCCACAAATGCAACAATTCACACTGAATGTATGCCCAAAATGCAGCAAGTTACAGACAAACAATAAAATGAAAGGGGTAAATCCCAGGATAATGGCAATTAATTTCTGCAAGTTGATTTCTGTGTTGGCAACGGATTCTTGTGATCAGGCTGCGACCAGGAATGGCTGGGAAATGCGGATGGCAGTCAGAAAGGAATATCTTGGCACAGATTTGCGAACTGGGCAGGCTATACAGTCTCCTTAAACGAATATTTGAGCTCTTAATATAGCATCGGCGTGCCCTTCGAGTCGAGTAAGCGGGCCAGTCCCCAGAGAACAGGGAAGGAAGACGTCTGTTTGGGCACATGGCCAGGAAATCTCTGCCTTCCTGTTTCAAAACGACGCGGGCTGCGGTGTTTTTGCGTACGTCCCTGTGTTTCTGTAAGAAAGTTTGCAGCCAGTAATGGAATCAAGGGAAAAATGGTCTTACAGACTATGAAATTATAGCTTAAGATCCTAGCTTCCCCTTTGCGTGGCTTGTGTCCCCTAATACCTATAACCTCTCTGAGCTGAACTTGAAAACACTACCTACAGGGGAGATCTAAAGTGTTCTTGGCAGGGTCATTGAAGGAGTGGAGATCTATTGTGCTTAGCAGACAGCATTTCCTGAATGTGAAGAAATGGAATGCATCCTGGGTTCAAATTAAGTAGGAAAACCTCTTTGTTCCGCCATATCGGCTTGACTATCAGTTAACTGAGATGCTATATATTATTAGAAATTAGCTAAATTGTGTTTGAAGAGCTACAGGAGGAGAGACTTGACAGTATTATATAATATATATATATATATATATATATATATATATATTATATATATACATAATATATATATATATATTATATATATATATATATATATATATATATATATAATAACAACATATATGAGTGTGATAGAAAAGACCAGATGAGAGAGAAGCATTTTTCATATAGAATTTTCCACTGATTTTACAGCTTTAAGGAAAGGCCTTCAAGGTCTGAAGGATAAAGTCAGAAAGTTCCCTCGCCTATTTCCTTCAAAACAAGTATAAAAATATATCTTGAAAATTTTCCTCGCTATCCACTAAGAAGCAGGACGGGTTTAAGTATACTGATTCGTTTTATCTCTCAACGAATAAAAGGAATTAAAAAAGTAAATATTTTATTGAGGTACTAATTGTTTCTGGTTTGATTAAGCTTGCCAATACTCCCTGAAAATTATAAAAAAATGATAAAGTACATAAATGCGAATTAGTGTTCTGCCAACCTTAAAATATAGCGCACATGAAAATGACGTTTTGTTCTGCTCAGGTCTGTGGGGGAATTAGGACTGGAATTAAATATAAAAGCTTAAGTTTATTTACTGCTTTAGTAATGAGGGAGCTAAAATGACTTTCCGGTGCCTGAAATACGATTTGAAATCAGATCACTGAATATGAAGGGTAAAACTGATTTCATACTATATTGTTTGCTACACAGGGCAGCATTTTATAGCCTTATATTTTGCAAGCTACTATTATACTTTTGTTCAGGAAACGACAAAAATATAAGTAGTTAGTTATAAAGAGAGATACCTATATTCTTTTCCTCATGTCTGCGACAAAATTATATGATAGATGTTCGGAATATTTTCAACCTAATGTTTGCTTTCCAAAAAACTATATTATTATCCTTTTATCTGGATGTTCACAGTGTACTTCGTTCACGAATCCGTAATGTTTTTGCAGGACGTATATGTCCACGTCGTTCACAGTAACCTGTTGGTTAATGCAATAAAATCGTAAAATACATTACAAAAATCTCTGTTGATGTTGCCCTACAAAAATCATTTTTCTAATTGATTTCATGACGGTTTTTGGTGAACCTTATCCTTTTGTAAGGACTTCATTGGCAGGCCATATGTCCGCATTCTGGTCGCAATCCTGTTAATGTTGTTCAATTTTATACTTATATATATAGATATATACTGTATATATATATAGAGTATATATGAGCATATATATATATATATATATTATACATATATATTTATATACATACATTAATGAATCTATGCAAATTATATTTGAATAAATGATACAGGTATTTCATAGCTTCAATGCTTTAAGATGTTATCGAAAGTCTGGAAAGCAGGTGGTACTGATGAGTCGTCAGTTGCAAAATCTTTGTATTCAGCAAATGAGTTTGATTCCTCAGCTCTTTTCTTGGCGAAGCTCCAGCAATATTGGAATCAGGTGATCTCCGAGCGATATGTATATTTCGTGAGCACAAAAGTGTTACTTTGATCTAGATTGATGCAAATCTGCCTAAAGAAGTGAGTTCGATCGTTCGTGCTTGTGACAGAACTGCAGTTGTCCAGTCATGGCTTTGGAGTGGTTCCAGGCTTTGAAAATCGGCAGATAAGATGTCTGTGGACTTGTTGGAATAACATGGGAGACTTTTTTGACATGACTTTTAGTTATTGATTTAGGAGTATGTGAGATTTTGGTGTATTTCAGGCTATTAGCCATAATGAGACTTCTTTAGTCAGAAGTGCTTTTAGCAATTTAGGTTTAGTTATCTGACTCGATAATTCATTTTATTATGCATTTTAATCTTTTGCTTTGTTTTATTCATTTTCTTGTTGGGTTATTTGAATAATAAGCCTACTTTGTAGGAACATTGTGTTTTCTTTAAATAGTCCATTTAATTGGTTTTGGTGAATGAGTGAGGTCAGGAGAGAGAGAGAGAGAGGAAAAATGCGAGTGGAATCAGGGTTGAACCTTTTTATCGTCTTTTCCTGAAGTTCGATCAGCTAGATCACGCTCATTTAATAATTCTAAAAAAAGTGTTGATCTGTTCCTGTAACAGAGTTTAATGGTAACAGTGGTGTCCCATGTCTTTAATGGTGGCAAGCGGGTAAAAGTTAAATAGTCTCAATTAGGGTAGCTAAAAGAGAGATTACTAATAGACTAATTGGTAACGTTGATGCCCAAGGCACAGACTAGCCTCGGGGGCAAAAACGACCACTCAGTCTTAAGAGACGAGTTTCATACGTGGGTCGTAGTGATTGCGTGTGTAATACGGGGGAATCTTTTTTTTTTCCGTCTCTATTCGAGTATTGGGAGTGGGGAGTTGTGAAATAGATCTGGGTGATCTCTAAAACAATTTTGGGGTTAACAAAATGCCAAATAAGTGTGATTAGTGGCGATTGTGAGTTAATTAAGCAAAGTGGTGATTCAACAAAAATCACGCTTGTTTTCCTCTGCTTAGTCTTCGAGTTGGTGACGTCACAGGTTGCACATAACTCTGTTTTCTGTTAGCAAGTCACGAGTGATAAGTGCTCCGTTTTCTTTCAAATTGGTGAGTACCCCATTCTCGTAAGTTGCAGAACCCGTTTTCTGTTCTTCTTTTAGAGGGGGTAACTTTTGCCTTTCTCTAGTGTTCTTTTTGGTTTCTTTTTTTATGTTGTTACGCTCAGGCGTGTAATCACTTACAAAATGCCGGACGATGCAACAAGCACATCCCAATCAGTTGTGGTGCATAAAGTGATGAGCGTGCATGCGAGAATACTAATTTTAAAGGGTTAGTTGACGGGAAGCCAACCAAAATATAGAAACTTTCATTGAGTCAGTGAACAATTATCTGAATTCAAAGAAAATTACGAATGGCGCTGAAGCTTCAGCAAACAAAGGCATTTCTGGATTTAGATAAAGGAGATACAAAGCTTGCACTCAGTTTTCGGTTCTGTAAGGTGTAAACTTGGAATGAACTGCAGAAATTTCTCACGAGCTACTTATGGCGGAGTTCAACATGAGTGTGCAGTTTGGAATTTATGAAAGTTTCTCAAAATAGAGAAAGGCAATGATTCACTAGTCACATACAGTGCGAATTTATTTGATGCAGTAGGTGAGTTAAAGAAATCTATAACAGGCTCTCCATGGGTAACTGGAAATAATATCTCCTTAGATAATTTTGAAAGATTGTTACACTTTGCTTGTCTTTAACGTCGGTCCCAGATGTAATTGTAGATAGCTTTGACAAAAGAATTGATCTGGATACAGACGAATCTCTTTGTTTACACAGATTAATAAAATCTATCAAAATGCCGACACTGGACAGTAGTTTTTGTACAGGAGGTGCAAAGATGTCTGCTGCGGTTTCGAAACCACAGAACAATGCTAGTCCCTCGCATTCTGGAAATGATGCAACAGCAAAAGACCTGTGCACAGTAGAATCGAAGAAAATTCCAGAGAGATCAGTCCGAACGTACGTTGTTTTAATTGTGATAAACTAGGACATAATAAATCAAATTGCAGAGTGAGATATTGTTCAGTTTGCAAATCTTCAGATCATGGATGGAGATTTTGCCCAGCCACAAAGAATAGAGATTATTCAGGTGTCACGGGGAGGTTTTTCTAGATATGACAGGAGAATTTCCACATGATGCAAGTTCTAGATACACAAAGGAACAGCAGAATTTTCACAAGATAAGTTCGAAGACGGACACAGGATTATGAGCAATCAGGTCTTAGAGTCACTAGAACCTAGGCCTTATTGTACGTGGATTCTCTAATGGCAGTGACATTTCTATTTTCATGATTCTGGTAGCTCAGTTAAGTAAATGCTGACCTTTTTCCTCCAAGTTTCCAGAGTGCAAATTAGCCCCTTCTGAGTGAGACAGTGTGTGGCGACCTGGCGGAAACTGAATATTTTAGGTTCGTCATTTCTTACGCTTGGTATCGGCGGAAAGACAATAGTAGAATCATTTTGGTCATAGAAGAAGTTAGCCTTAGGTGAAATGGTTTGCTAGGACACCCTTCTTGCATGCGACATAACATCAACATTCATCTATTGGAATTCAGGATTACAATAGGTGAGTCAGGTTGTTTTGTTCCATATATACAGGGAAAAAACTTGTGAGAAACCTAAGACACAGTCTGAGACATGTGTAACACAGTCATTAGAGAGTGAAGATATTCCACAAAATCTTTCAAAGGATTTTTGTTGGAAGATATTGAATTGCAACCGCGAGTTCCTACATTGGTTAAAGTGTTGATGAAAGAGAAAGTTTCCTTCTCAAGTGTGCGTTGTTGAGGGAACCGAGAAATTCAAAGACGTTGTGAGTATGGTGTCAGTAAATGAAGTTTCAGTCATAGGTGTAACTACAGTAGAATTTAGTTAGCTATCAAGACTCAGTGAAAAAAATATCACAAGGGTACTTATGTAATGATTTTGAAGAGTTTAATGAAGAACATAAATTAGTGAGTTTTTGTGGAGACGGGAATATGTTTCCTAATTGAGGAGCAACAGTTCGAAGTCAGGTTCTGCATGAACACTTGGCTAAAGTTGATTATCTTGAATATTCAGATAAAGTAGTAGAAAGTGTTGAAAGAATATCTAGATATAATTGCTTTGAAGGAGATAAATTAGGAGTTACAGATGTTTTAGAACATTCAATTCGCCTGAAAAGAATTAAAAATCCCATATATATTCCAACATATCGAATTCCTTTTAAGATCAGAGAGAAGTAGAAAAAGAAGTTCAGAGGTGGAGTCGGAAGGCATTATTAGGCCGTCCAATTCTCCGTTCAATTTTCCTTTGCTTGCAGTCCCAAAGAAAGACGGTAGTGTCAGAGTTTGTGTAGATTTTCGTAAATTGAATGAAAAACATGCCCAGATAGATATCCGGTAGCTTGTTTGCCTGATTTGTTTGTTGAGATCGGTGGCAGAATATATATTCATCTATATCTTATGCAAGGTTTTTACAGGTTCCGCTTTGTGAGAAGTAGCCGTAAATATACAGCATTTTCGGTACCAAAGGGACATTACGAGTTTAATAGGATGCCTTTTGGATTACAAAGGGTCCCCAATAACATTTACTAGACTGGTTAACACAGTACTTCTTGGCTTGTTAGGAAAGTCGATGTTTGTGTACATGGATGACATTCTCATATGCACAGATACAATTGAAGAACATCTGAAGGTGTTAAAAGAAGTCACTCAAGCGATCACGGTTCGCTGGATTAAAGTCAAAAATGTGAGTTTCTGAAGAAAAAATTGTCTATCTGGGACATGTTATCTCTAAAGAGGAGTCAGAGTGAATGATGAGAAAGTTAAAGCCATTGTGAATTTTCCAGTTCCCAAAACCAGGAAACAGATTCGTTCGTTCCTAGGTATGTCAGGTTTCTTTCATACCGTTTTTATTGGAATTTTTCTCAATAAGCGTCTCCATTGACAGATTTGTTACAAGAAAAAGAAGACGTTAAGTTTGTTTGGGGTGATAGTCAACAATTAGCTTTTGAGAAGCTTAAGAACCGCTTTGGTGAACCCACCAGTTTTGAAGTTTCAGATTTTAGTCAACAGTTCACCTTAGTGACTGACGCGGAGTCAGGAAGGTATAGGTGCGTGTTTGATGCAGAAATTTGAGGAAAATTACACCCCAATTGCTTTTTATAGCAGAAAGTTCAAAACGCGTAGTAGTAACGAAAAAGGCTGATGTCAGTTGTGGACAAGGAGGCTTTCGCAGTCGTCTCTAGCCTTGTTCATTTTAAGATGTTGTTGTTGGGAAATAAAAAAGTTGAGATTTTTACAGATCATCAACCGTTATTTAGAGCTTTTAATAAGCCAAATTTGTCGCCCAAGAGAGCACAGTTCCTAACATTGAGAGATTTTGATGCAAACCTCAAATACATTGAAAGGTAAGCATAATGTAGTTGCAGATGCATTGAGCAGATACTTTCGGTCGAGGATGAGGAGTACAAACCAATCCTGTGTGAAGAAGAGAGTAAATATTTGGTGTCTAATGTCTCTGATACTAGTAGTTCTGAGATATCGCATGTAGAGGACATACACGTTTTTACAGTGCATACTTCGGGGAGAAATAGTGAGTCGGCAGTCTCGGGAGAGATTGTTGTTCGTGATAGTGAAAGTAACGCCGTGTGTTATATTACGGGTGAAAATGTCACTTGGGACATAGGCTTGCTCGAACAAAAGCAAGATGAAGATAAACTGTTGTCGGATGCTAAGGCATTTCTTAGGGGAGTTTCACCGAAGAAAGGGTATAAGTTGCCTTTTTCTGGTCTAGAGTTGGAGAATAATTTATTGGTGAGGAAAGTTAAGTATAACTTGCGAAGTACTCGAAGCATGGGTGAAATTACACAAATCATCGTGCCAGAGAGTCTAGTACCACAAGTTCTAGACATTGTACATTGTAAATTTGGTTCTCCTCATTTAGGTGTGGACAAGACGTATGAAAACGTCAGGTCAAAGTTCTTTTGGAAAAATATGTTTTCCGCAGTAGAAGCCTTTGTGAAGAAGTGCGCTATTTGCAATGCGAATAAGCCAGCGACGACAGTGTCATGTCGTTTTGGGTTCATATCCCATACCACATACGCCGTTTCAGAGTGCATATGGATATTCTGGGTAACTTCTCAGAGTCCGCTATGGTTATAGACATTTATTAGTAGTTGTTGACGGGATTAACTCGTTTTGTTGAGATTTTCCACTGGAAAGTACAAAATCAGCTGAGGAGGTTGCTATAGCGTTCTTTAAGGGGATAATTTGTCGATATGGTGTTCCTGAATGTCTGCTCTGAGACAATGGTAAGGAATTTGTTAATAAGACTTTAGACGGTCTTGCTAATTTACTGGGAATAAAAGAAAGTATCTATAATCCCGTATAGACCTGAAGCAAATGGGTTACGTGAGAGGGCGAATCGGAAAGTAATCGAAGCTTTGCGCATGACGGTGGGTGGTTCCGATACACATTGGGACAGATCGTTGGATGAAGTGCGATATAGTATCAATACTATGATGAATGACACAATTAAGATATCTCAGCAGAAGCTTTGTATGGGTACAAGTTGAGAGGACCTTTTGATTTGTTACCAGAGCGAGTTCAAGGTGATGTTACGGTCACTTCGTTGATAAATACAGCGAGAAAAGATTTGCACGTATCAGTAAGAGCGAACTTAGTTCGCGTGCAATGGTAGAGAAAAGTAACGCGAAATCGAGGGAGTAGTTTTTCGATGGGTGATAGAGTGTTTGTTAAAGTGAATGTTCGGAATGATCTGAATTATAAATTAAGTCGAAGTTCCACGGACCTTTTGAGTTATAAGAGAGATCAAAGAGGAATAGATTTGTAGTAAAAGATGTAAATACGGGTGTGACGAAATTGACCCATATTTCGAAGTTAAAGAAAGTTAAGGATGTAATGGAACATTTGTATATAGTTATGTAGTGGAACGTTTGTATATAGTTAGAGGATAAATGGGTTGATATTTGTATATATATGATATTTATTTTTTTTTTTTTGTCTCTTGTTCATTTTAGATGTTGAAGTTCTTAATCATTTGTTTTCGAATGATTTTTGGAGTGAGACATGGGCTAATTCATGACGAATTTGACCCATGTGTTAGTGTGTTATTGTATTATGGTGTTATGATGAGTTTTGTCATCTGACGCAATATGTGTGTTGTTAGGTTTTTTTTTTAGGAGGTACTTGGTATATCGGACCGAACAAGTCTGATCTTTTTCGGGTTGGGAGATCGTATTTGAGTATTTGGATTTTTTCAGTTTTTTTAAAATGAAGGAGCTGTATTGTGGTAATTGTAGTTGTTAAGATCATGGGAGCGATTGCCATTACATCAATTGCTATTTTGTTGAGAGAGTTAGTTAGGTGTTGCGAAATATTTGCTAACCGGGTAGAACTTTCATGTCTTTTACGAGATATGATACCTTTTAGTGTTTTGGATAGGATTCTCCAGTATTTTTTTTTTCTGTTGGATAGTTTTTTTGAGTGAAGTTCCATAGAGTAATTGTGTGCTTAGTAGTGAGTTGACTGTGATTATTCTGAGATACACACTTGGATTGGATTCATTAAGAGTGTTTGACTTTTGAATTAGTAGTTTTGTTTGGTTCAGTAACATGAAACCTTTTTGTTATTAGACCTTTTCGAGTGCTTTTGGAGACTCAGTAGTGATATGGGATGGATTAGAGACCATGTTCATTTTGGGAGATCAATATCAGGGTTTGGGAGTTGATTATAAGACAAGTTGTACTTTAGTTAGGGAGAAGTATGTGTATGACAGTAGTATTTTCCAGTTGCGAGTTGTATCTGTGGGTGGTTGTGAATTATCATTAGTTACGTGGACAGACTCCGACAGAATGTGACTTTTAGCAGTTCCTGCGAGATTACCACATTGTGTCCACAGAACATACTGCCATGTTCTGCAAAATACCCCATCACGACGATGTGCCAGAGCAACAAGTCGACATCATTCGTTCTTCAGGATCCAAGCTGTTTGATGCTGCATGCCGTGTGATGTCAGCACGAACTCCTTGGTTATCAGCGTGCTGTATTCAACAGTTCGAAGATAATTATCGTCATACGCATAACGAGCATTTAGTGTGGCGGTACCTACAACCAAAGTGCCAATGACTGTTCCACCGTTAGAAGACATCGGCGATCCCATGATGTTCGAGTATCAGGAATATATTATGCCGACAATTTTAATTGTCTTAATAGCCTATTTACTGATAATTCTTGTTGTGAAGTAGTAAAGCTTATTCGTGTTTGTAAGATTACATGTAAAGGCTCTAAGAACACAACCCCAGTGACTTTGGAAGTGTGTCATGAGCAGTCATTAAGCTGCAGTGCAGTAGACATTGCTAATTGAGCATAGCCCTATCTGTTATGTTTTATACATATGCTTTTGTTTTAGTTTGCCATTAAGGAGAGCGAGGAACGCTCTTATGGGGTGGTCGGCAGCTCTATTTAAGGACACATATATGCATTTCATAGCTTCAATGCTTTAAGATGTTATCGTGGATAGTTCGGTGCGAGGTGGTACTGATGGGAAGCCGTCGGTTGCAAAATCTTTGTATTCAGCAAATAGTTTGATTCCTCAGCTCTTTGCGGCTCAGCAATATTGGAGATCAGGTGATCTCGAAAAGCGATATGTATATTCAAATTGAGTACGTGCGTTACTGATCTAGATTATGCCGTCTGCCTAAAGTGAGTTTGATCGTTCATTAACGTGACAGAACTGCAGTTGTCCAGTCATAGCTTTGGAGTGGTTCCAGGCTTTGAAAATTGGCAGATAAGATGTCTGTGGACTTGTTGGAATAACATGGGAGACTTTTTTTGACATGATTTTTAGTTATTGATTTGGGAGTATGAGATTTTGGTGTATTTCAGGCTATTAGCCATAATGAGACTTCTTTAGTCAAAGTGCTTTGCAGTTTAGAGTTTAGTTATCTGACTTCGATAATTCATTTATTATGCCATTTTAATCTTTGCTTTGTTTTATTCATTTCTTGTTGGGTTATTTGAATAATAAACCTATTTTTGTAGGAACGATTGTGTTTCTTTAAATAGTCCATTTAACTGTTTGGTGAGAATGAGTGAGGTCAGGGGAGAGAGAGAGGGGCTGAGAGAGAGAGAGAGAGAAAAAAAAATGCGAGTGGAACCAGGGTTGAACCTTTTCGTCTTTTTCACACAGAGGTTCGATCGCTAAGATCACGCTCGTGCACTTCAAAAAAAAGTGTTGATCTGTTCCTGTAACATATATATATATATATATATATATATATATATATATATATATATATATATATATATATATATATATATATATATATATATATATATATATTATATATATATATATTATATATATATATATATATATATATATATATATATATATATATATATATATTATACTACATATATACGTATATATACATTAATGAATCTATGCAACAGTATCATTAAGTTTACGCATTTGTTTTAACTTAACACTTATGTAAATTTAAAATAAAAAAGCACGAATATCTAAATGCATCGAACTCTAAATTTATCATCTTTTTCTGTTAGTGTTGAAACGATATATATATATATATATATATATATATATATATATATATATATATATATATATATACATATATATATATATATATATATATAATATATATATATATATATATATATATATATATATATATATATATATATATATATATATCAGCATATATATATATATATATATAATGTATATAGCTAAACCTCAATAATATTTATTACTCCATGCAACACATGCAACACAAAACTCTTGTATTCAGACACCCTGCGTCGTAAATGTAAACAAACCTCCTCCATATTGTCAAAATTGGGACAATACTACCAAATAAACGTTAAGTAAAACAAAACCTCTAAATCTGTCTGTTACCTAAAATCTGATATGGTTCCCATGCTAGTCTTCTTACTTCAGGATATGAAGTTAAAAATGTGTGTGAACTAACCAAAAATAACCTCTATGGCTCCTGGTAATAAGAGATCCTCCTGTCTGTCTGTATGTCTGTCTGTGTGTCTGTTGTCTCTCGCGGCCTAACTTAAGCAGCTTATTTCAGCCTCTGTAGTTCCGCTCTTGCAAGATATACGTCCCAATTCCCCACCAATTCCCGCTTTTCCCAGACTTGGGTAGTGCCCTCATAACTTCGTTTCTTTTTTCGCTGTATTTATTTTCCCACTCCATTTATAAGCGCACGCAGCCACCACTTTTGTTGTGGGGAATTACTATTTCCGCCTTCGTCAATCTTTGGTAAATAGTGTTAAATGTCTAGTTATGCTAGATTTATAAGAGTCGACGACAAAACCAAATCCAAACACTATGTAATAAAAGAATGCATTAAACACCGAGAAAAAATACGTAGGGGATTTATGAATTATTATTTGTTTGAATGAAAAAAAAATCCTACTTCATTCTCTTCATCTCACCCCACTTCTCTCTCCCTCTCTCTCTCTCTATGAGAAACTTATAACCGTACAGAAATTGTCTCTCAAAGTGAGCTAATATAAGCTCTCTCTCTCTCTCTCTGAGAGATTTATAACAGTACAGAAATTGTCTATCAAAGGGAGCTAATATAATCAATCTCTCTCTCTATCTCTCAAGCATATATGAACAGCCTCACGAAAAGTAATGGTAAAACTTTGTCTATGAGATATCGCTGTTAGATGTAAAGCTTGATTGAATCATGCCCAAATTTTCATTCATCTAATATGCCTTATGATATCAATTGCTCGAAAAGCTCCCCGGAAGGGCCATTTGCCTTTCCCGGAAGGGCCAGTCAACACTCATTCATCGCATAAAGAAAGAGACTCTTGATAAGCAAAAATTCCAAAATAAATTAGGTATCCATTTCCTCTCAAAAGACAGGTTCAAACCGCTAATTCGGCTTCTTCCTCTTATGTTGCTGGTAATGTCTTTTTTATGTATATCTATAAAGCATAAACAAAAATAACGAACAAATAGCATTAATAATTAACATATCCTAAACAGAGATTTGGAATTGGTGCTGATATACAAGCAAAGAAATCCTCTACTTGTCTTGCGAATGTTCATTACTAAGGAAATGTAATTAATTACGGCAGAGAGTTTGTGGGAAGGATAGTTAGAAGAGTTCTTGAAACTTAAAAAAAAAAAAACTAACTTTGCTTTCACGACAAAATTGCCACAAGTTGGATCATACCACAGTCTAGCTACCTCTCACGAATAAAGATCTTGCCCAGATTAACCGACTATCTGAAATTGACACAAAGCAAAACTGTAGCTTCTGTATCCAGTGAATGGGCCTAGCGAAAAGATGAATTAAACAAATGCCACAAAAGAAAGGAAAAATCATTGTACTCCTATTAGTGAAACTCTAATATGAAATCTACAGACACACACACACACACACACACACACACACACACACACACACATATATATATATACTATATATATATATATATATATATATATATATATATATATATATATATATATATATATATATACACACACACATATATACATATAAATATATATATATATATATATATATATATATATATATATATATATATATATATACTGTATATACATACTTGTGGGCCCGGATATGCAGATGTGTAAGCTCCATTAAAATCATATTCCACATGTGGCGACCCCAAGCACTAGATTATATGCTTGTTGACCAGGCCGTAACTAAGGTTAAAAACAAAATACAGTAACTACGCTAAAAACCTTGCTTAGAATACACACACACATATATAATATATATATATAGAATATAATATATATATATATATATATATATATATATATATATATATATATATATATATATATATATATATATATATATATATATATATATATATCGTCACCCTATGAGAATTCAGAGTGAGAGAAAGGGCTTGAACAGCGACATAATCCAATTCCAAAGTTCTTAATGGTTGGTGAGATGAGACAAGATATTGAAGGACGGCTTGCGCTAATGTTCCCCAGAAGAACCCGAATGGAACGTGAGATTTCCTCCTGATAACTTTAGATAACACTAACTTCCGCGAAGTTCTACACCGAGTCACTAACTTCTTCCAACTCCAACGGCGAAGGGGAGGTTGCCGAGAAAGTGATGCGCGTAATAATCCTTTAAAAAGTTCAAAGAAATTTTACCGTATGTTAGTTTCCTTCTGTTATCAGTAGAAACGGCGGCATTAAGCGTTCATAATGCTGGATTTCGTCTTGTTGTTCAGCTTTGAGGTGTTTTACGGCTGCTTATATATCGTCATCTTCCTATGTACTTACTATTATTACAGACTATATTTTGAATCTTATAGAACTGTGAGGTGCGTGTGACCGAGTCGTATATTTTGGTAAATACTCTTACCACAAATAAAAAGTCCAGTGCATGAAAGACTCATGCCTCAAGATGTCATAAAAACGGGAAAGAAGAAACTCGCAAAATCTCACCAACTAAAAGTTATCTGAGAGAGCGTCAAGGAGTTTTCGTCGTTGAACCAGACTAACTCTCTTCATACGGTTACTTGACGAAAACTTGAAAAAAATTTTTTTTTTTTTTCTATTATCTTGTTTCACATATCGGTTTATCAATTTATCTCGTTATCTATCTTTCTGATTTTGGGGACAAAAAGAAATAGCTGCTCACTTCACCTCTCAGAATATTTTAATGAATAAGAACCTGTTCTCTCATTTTTATTTAATATATGAGGAACATCCGTCATATACCAAGTTTTCTTATAATTTCTCGCAAATCATTTGTGCGTGCACGCGTTCCTACGAAACAGGCAGAATCAATGATAAGCTCCTTTTCACAGTTATCAAGGGATATATATTATAAATCTGACAACTTTCCTTCTGACATAATTTTGTCCTACAGTTAATAATTTCTTTTAATGTCTCAACACCGCCCTGTGGCTTCGAGCTATGTCGGTCACTGTTGCTTGAAGCGTCTTGTACATATGACTTTGAAAAATATTACATTACTGTCCAGGTTTTTGTGTAAATTCTGGTTGGTAGATGGGTTAGGTTAAACCGGCATTAATCCAGTATCGTCTATTGGCAAATGGCGCCCCTTGAGTGTGGAATGTTGAAAAGGAGCAAGAAGCCTAGTGTGGACCATCGACCTCTGACAACCCAACAGAGACGAGCTGAATTTAACTTGAAAAGAAATTGATGACAACAAACTTCAACGAAGTTCTGAAAGCAAATGTAGTATCCGCGTTTTTAGACGTGTTAAGGAGAATACTGTCTATAACGATATATTTATCATTGGCAAGTGAAACTAAAGAAGAATTTGGTAAGTCTTCGAGAGGCTGCATGACAATGTTGTAGTTTCCTTCAATGTCTTCCATCATGAAAATAGCTAATGAAATATATTCTACTAAGTTTATCCTTGTTAGAAAAATAAAGACATGGCTTGTAAAATGCATGTGAAATTTTAAGCAGCTAACCGTACTAGATAATTATTCCCCCAAGGACACCAGTTTAAAGCAACTGATAAGCAAGATTGTGATTCCGTGCTTGGACACCATATATTCTCCTGTTGCGACGCAGTAAGTGCCTCAGCGAACACGCAGCGCAGAAACGTGCGATGACTAATGATAATTTCCAAAATGGCTTCCCAAAGCTTGCAAACGAATGAAGTTCGCTAATGTCCTCATGCTCTTGAGAAATGACGTGTCGACATTTGTTGTTCAGTCTTATCTATGTGATGTTAACGACAAGAGAAATGAGCTTTTCAGGTAAAAAAAAAAAAAATGGATATCTAGTTTCTAGCAAATTGCTGCCTCCTTAAAACGGTAATCATGCAAAGGGTGTTAAAGCTGTCAGTCTGTTATTTCCATTACATTTCATGTAATACCCATCTCATTAGAGAGTAACGGTTAGGCCAAAAATGAAAATGTGCTGGTCATAAACCGGATGACAGGAACGCCACACTACTGTAGATGGTGCTAGAACCCTCTTAGCACCATCTAGTGTGACGTTCCTGTCATCCAGTTTATGATACTGGTCATCATAAGCTGGATGACATTATCGTCACACTGGATGGTGCTAGAATCCTCTTAGCACCATCTAGTGTGACGGTCCTGTCATCCAGTTGATGATGCTGGTCATCATAAACTGGATGACAGGAACGTCACACTAGATAGCGATAGAATCCTCTCAGCACCATCTAGTGTGATGTTCCTGTCATCCAGTTTATGATGCTGGTCATAAACTGGTTGACAGGAACGTCACACTAGATGGTGCCTGAATCCTCTTATGGAAATGCAAGAAGGCATATAATCTGCCCTCGCATCAGTGTATGAGAAATGAACTAATTTGTAGGCAGGCATATAGGTAGAACTTTCAAAATATGAAGGCTGAGGAAGAATTTGATCTGTTCAAGACGAATATAATGGCTTAGATAGTGGCACTGATACTTTTTATGGCGAAAAACAGTTATGCACATGCATCTGGCCTGCTTAACATTCAGTTTAATGAGAGGATCATAAGATGATTGTTCCTAACATGTTGGGAAACGGGATACAAATTGCGTCATGATTAATAAAACAATGTGAATTTTCCAACTGAATTCTCTTCATTTAATGACTTCCATGCTATTAGTAATTCAGATGCAAATGATTGGTTTTCCTACAATATGAATACTTGGAACATTTAAATAGTATTATCAAAGGATTATTCCAACGTCGAAGCGTTTGGCGTAACTTAACAATACATTCAAATGAAAAATGCTACAACTGATTTTCCACATACTTCATGAGCACGGAAATTCGTGAAAATGTAAGTTTGCTCCTGAAATCGATTCCCTGTAAGTCATCAGATAATCGGTAAAATGTCTATGATTCATGCAATATTGTCTTATAATACTCCACCGTACTAGATAGATAGCCAAACGGTCCCAGGGCCAAGACATCAGATCAGATTTTGACAAATCATACCAGTAATAGTATTTAGATTTACTTGAATCTATATCAAACTATAGTTTTAAGCACAGGTGTGCATATTAAAATAAAGATAAAATGTTTTCTTCATTGAAAAATGAAGAGTTTTTCCTGTCATATCACACTCTGGCTTCAGTGATGCTTCTCTTATGCATATCAGGCAGTTTTGAGTTACAGACACATACAACTATCAGTAAATGATAATAGTGCCATCGGGTGGTATCGATTAATCTAAAAACAAGCTGACGGGTTCATAATCCTTTGGACAAAACGCTCTGACAAAACTTTTCTTTATAAATAGTTAAAATAGTTAAGTCTTACTTTATATTCTTAGTCGACACGAATGCTTCTAACCTTTGCTTATAGTTCTTCTACACAACATTTGTTTTCATTCTACAATCACAGTCATCTTCTATGAAGATTTCTATTTACAAAGTTAGTGTTCCTGTTCCTCAGTGTTTCTGTTTTCATAATATGTACTTTTTTTTACACAATTATATATTTTCTTTATAATTAATCTTAGAATTATCGTTTACGTATGCTGCTTGAATGCACATATTCTCTGTGTTTATCGGCATTTTAATTGATTCAAAGATCCATTTTTAGCATAATATTTTTTTTAGTAATGTTCATATAATTTGCTTTGGTATATTGCATAAATAAATAAGTGTATTTTGGGTTTGTCATTTATCGTATTTATTTTAGTTTTGCCTTTTCGACATAATATTCTATTTAAAAAAAAATTCATTGAATTTACTCTCACTTAGATTACATGAACTGAGTGTTTGGCCAAGTTTCTCCACCTCGTCATGGTACTGTTTACATGAAGGAGAGAATTCAGTATGTGATAGTAAGCTCCCCTTTGATGGCTGCATAGAGAGGCGTCTTTGGTGATTTACATGAATAGAACTTTGAAGTAGAATATATCACAGCTGAAGCTCTATATGAGGATTGATAGCTTCAGATAGAGTATCTGCCTGTGTGTCTGTATGTCTGTCTGTTTTTCGCCCTTATACTCAAGCGAACCAAAAGAAGAAAGTTGATAGGAATGGCTGAATGACGTAGAGGCGTTTCTACAGAAGTTTAGCAATTCGACTGATCTTCTTTGTAAACTAAACAAAATGAGAAGACTTGCGTAAAAATATACATTACGTTAAGTTCTATTTATCAAATCTTGCTTAAAATTAGAATAGTTGTGATTCATAGCATACAAGCGAAGATTTGTTATTCTTAATTAAATCCAATTGTCCTGAATCATGAAATCATACACAACTGAGCAGAAAACAGCTGTGACAAAAGTCAAAAGATAATTTGGAATAACAATAACGAAATAAAATATTAAACTATAAGTAATTTGGATGATGACGTTTCCTCATTTCTTAATGGGTATATCCAAATAAAGCTAGTGGAATGTTTTTATTCCCATATATTTTTTGATACTTCGAATTATAGGACGTTTGTAGATAATGCACAGTGGTCGTAGTACAATCTGTACGTTAGCTTTCCGAAGGGTCTGATTTCTAATTTCATAAAAAATGGCACTTTGTTGTCTATACCCTGGGTACTCTTATGTATTTCTTCTCGTCATAAGTAGACGTTAAGAGTATGAAAGAGCATGATAATGATAAAACTCATTGTCATTTTATAGCATAAATAGTTAACTGAGGTAATTACTTGCCTATGTTTTATATAATAACAACGCATATGACGCCGTGAAAGAACGGTGAGAATTGAAATATTCTAGTCACTGATTTAAAGAGTTACATGATTTAATTCAAAATGTGCGCTGTACTATCATTCCATAGTATTTTAATACCCACTTCCCATATAACAAAAAGGTCGGAATATGTAAATAATTCAATTTTTTTTTCCATCGCTTTCAACATATTTCTTTAAACTTAACTTTTAGTAATATCAGAGGGAGCGCCGTCCATCATCGTTATTGCTTTTAATAATCCATGATCTGGTGAAGGCTGAACGATATTAAGTCCCGCGACTGATTTAAATTTATGAAGCTATCACGCCGTTATTGAATTTATTCATCGTTAATAAAATTTGGTAACAGAGCTTCGGGTTTCCACTATGTTACCGCTAACATTTAAATATAGATAAACCTATCTCAAATATTCGCTTTGAGGCAAACAAGCGACCTTTCAAGCAACGAAATACTTTCTGCCAGTTACTGAGATTAACTGAGCTTGCAGCTTTCAGTGGTTCCCGTTCTGATTCTTTGTATCATAAACGTTATGTTTATATATCTACTGAATTCTATTGACTAAACACATCCCACTTAATTTTTTCGGTATTTCTGTATCTAATTACTAAATAATGGCAAAAGTTGTTCATAGACTGGTGGTGCATATATAATTTTTTTACGTTGTTTTGTTGTCAATGAATTTGAATTCTCTTTCTTTGAGTGTAATATACGAATTTTAATACTCAACCTTTTTGTTTGTTTGAACACTGATGTATACACCTCGTATTCTCAGTTATCTCGGGAACATCGATGAGGTTCTGAAACGCGGGGGCAACGAATGTCCGAGAGAACTCTGTGAAATCAAAAGGTGGAGGGAAACATTGGATGCTTACATATATCTTTCAGTGATTTGAAAGTATTTTGAAAAGAACAAAAATAATAATAATTATTGATTAAGAGTCTTGAGAGATGGATATTTTGAAGCCTTCTTTAGATATAAATATTTCGGTCCCTAAATCTAGTTGTTTAACAGCCCTGTCAAAATAATTAGAAATTTTCAATATCTGCTGATAGTACTACAAGTTACGACCTTAGTTACTGTAATTCCATAAAGCTGCAATGTAAAGTACTTTTCTCTAATCAGACCAAAATCATTTATGAAGGTCTCCTTGGCTGCTTGCGGAGCAAAAGTCAAAATTTATTTGCAAGAAGGGCTTCAAAGTGAAGCCATGAAGTGAGAATATGTAATGCCAGAAAATATGAATGGAATGAAGCCTCTGGAGAGAAGGGGCGAAAGGAAATAAATTGCAGCCAGAAATCAAATTGAAAAACAATCAAGACATACTGGAGGAGGGTTCTTTTTCTGACTGATAACGCCTATTATTTTTTTGGGTCGAAAATTACCAGAAGCTCCATACATTTATATTTTGTGATTTAAGGTTTATAATGAGGCATGGTATAAAAAGAAGCTGCATAAATAGACTAAATATGAAGAGAGAAAATCCAGCGAATATATGGTTTTACCCCAGCGGGGTAAGAATGACCTCATTGCTCTCCTGGTTTAATGCTATACAATTAATGGGGGTAATGACTCTCCACGTCCAGTTTTCTCTCTTCTTCTCTCTTTCCACCCAAGATACAACCTACAACAGTCGTTTGACAACTATGAAATTAAATGACAGCTTAGGTCAACAGACGTCCAGTCGTAAGCTGGACACGCTACCACCCGATATACAAGATGGGAGGGAGGGGGAGAAATTTATGCAATAGCAACAGAGCACAGCATGTTATGTATGTAAGCAGAAATTTCAACAGTAGCATTGTTTTCAGTTATGTATATGTACTCCTCATTATCTATATATACATTTTCGACTATATATTGTGTGTTTATGGGAAGGGTGTATGTATGTATGTATGTATGTATGTGTACTCCTCATTTTCTCCATACACATTTTCGACTCCTGTTGTGTGTTTATGGGGAAAGGGGTGGGGGTAGCCTAGAAAGATGTTCATACACGCACATACATATACGAGTATATATAATGTGTATATATATATATATATATATATATATATATATATATATATATATATATATATAGATAGATAGATAGATAGATAGATAGATAGATAATTTCTATCAATTTCAATGGCACTACTTGCAGAGACTATCTTTTCATTTAGACCTTGAATCTGCCTATAGATCTTTTTCTCTAGAGGAACAGCCGCTGGACAACTGTCACATCTCTTTTCTTCCTTCGATACGTAGACAACTTTTTACTTTTCCAAAAATAACGAGCAAGCTGATAAATTACTTGAACATGCCAGTTCAGCACATCCAAACAAGAAGTTCACGATAGATTATGAAAACAAAAATAAACTGACATTTTCACATAAATTGGTGTCTCGAAATGATCGCGGCTTTCGTACTTCTATTTTTAGACAATAGACGTTTACCGGCTTAGGTACTAATCTTTATAGCAGTTGTCTTTTTAATTCTAAACTGAATTCCTAAAGCACTCTTCCACAGGGCACATACCTTTTATTTATGATAAAATCTTTTTTTAGCTCGACTGGATCGGCATCTTACGACAGTCAATAGTAGTACCATACCAAAGAACCCATTAAGCATTGGTTCTCTTTTCAGATATAGAGATAAGCTCAGCTATCAGATGACTTCCAAACATTTCCACACCTCACATTTCGGGCAGGTATACAAATACACCTGCCAAAAATGTGTCGTGAAATGCTGAGCACCTCTCATGACTTGAATAAATGTGAGAACTGATTGTCATCGGGGAGTTAGTTGTAGCACAGGTGTTAGGTCGACTAATCCTGAATCTTTCAAATGTACCTGAACACACCAAAAAGTGCAAACAGGTAATGAGCATAAACATTATAAAATCCTCTCCATAACCTCCTCACCTCATCAATTAGCAATAACCGAGTCATTGTGCATTAAGAAGCTTGTGCCGACTTAAACAACCTAACTACCTCTTCAACACTGAACCTGTCCTGAGATTGCCCCTGTCTTTGTTTTTGTTTGGTGTCACTGGCCCGGGTTACCCCTCCGAAAGTGGTGATCTGTTTCTTACATTTAAGTTGTTAAATAGTAGTTTTTTAGTCAGTAGATTTCTTAAATCTGAGACTCTTTAACGCTTTTATATATCCTAATTTCGAAACGTCAGCTTTTATAATAAACAAATAAATAGGTCATGACGTTTCCTTCACCTCATTATATATATATATATATATATATATATATATATATATATATATATGTATATATATATATATATATATATATATATATATATATATATATATATATATATATATATATATATATCATATCATAATTCATCATTGCTAAAAGGTATGTACAACTCTTTAAAATTCCCGGAACAAAAGACTCTAGTTCCGTGATTCTTTTTTTACCTTCGGGATCATTGCGTCTTATTTGTGAAAATGGTATCCCGCGAGATTTCTTCAGAATCCTGTCGAGTTCCTGCTCTTCCTACACCTCTTTATTTTCCTTCGCCTTTTTCTGAATAAACAACTGCTAACGGTCCCCAAAATGACACTCTCAAAGAGTCTCGACATTCTTTCCGTAAACATATTCAAAATTAAAGGTTGGAGGAGACAGGGATGAAAGCTTCTTCGCCAAGGGTGTTTTGTAATGTGTTTTCAAGAGAGAGAGAGAGAGAGAGAGAGAGAGAGAGAGAGAGAGAGAGAGAGAGAGAGTCTGGCATATGGTATGCATACAGATGCCAGATTATCTGATATCAAGAGATGTACAGACAAGAAAACTTTCTTGTATAAAGACTATCAAAGAATTTCTCGATGACTTAAAATAGATATATTGTTTCCAACTTAAAATAAGATTGCTATAAACTCTACTGCTGTTCCTCCTAGAAAACAAACATTCACATCAACAACATCGTTATGCTACGAGGTGCTGAATTCACAACATACTTGATCAGACATGACATTATTCTTTCTTGACGTCTCATACAACAGTAATGAGTAAAATAAAAAAACCTGAATACTTGCGCAAAGAACTTTTGGTAAAAGGTTTCATTTCATGAACTTTGAAAAATCCTACACGAGGATGTTGTTAATTATAAGATCCCCGTGTAGACGTAGTACACTAACATCGTAAGCAACATGGAGGTTGTATATATCAGAAGTTATAAGTGGCAAGGAAATGCTCCGTTTAAAGTGAATCATGAGTAAGTTAAAAACAATTAAAATATGCGCCGAAGTTTCTTCGGCGCAATCGAGTTTTCTGTACAGCCGCTGCAGCGTATAATCAAGGCCACCGAAAATAGTTCTATCTTTCGGTGGTCTCATACTAAGCCTGTGAAAGCCGCGGCCCATGAAACTAACCACGGCCCGGTGGTGGCATATCCTATATCGATTGCCAGAAGCATGATTTTGGCTAACTTTAATCTCTAAATAAAATGAAAACTATGAGGCTGAAGGGTGCAATTTGGTATGTTTGATGATTGGAGGTAGATGATCAACATGTTAATTTACGCTCCCTAGGCTCAGTAAATTTAGATCTGAGGCGGACAGAAAAAGTGCGGACAGAAAAAAAAGACGGAATAAAAGCCGGCACAATAGTTTCCTTTTACAGAGAGCTGATAAAGCAATACTGCGCTTCTTTATGAAAAGATACGCGAAAAACTACAGCCTCCATCGCCATTCGGGGGAAGAAGAGAGGCTCTGTGGAAGCGATTTCTTTTCCCTCGTCGTCAGAAACTTGTTATAAACCAACTCACCACAATCACCCGAAGCTGCGTCGCTCCATTTGAGACGACAGCAGCGAATACATGTGTTTACCTTGCCTGTTTAATGGGGCGTAGAGGTGCGAGTGATAGCTTGGAAAATTTAGCAAATTTATCACTATTTTCTCCAGGATAAATAAATCTGCGCCACTATGCTACAGTCTTAATCTCAAATACTAAAATACAAGAAGCTGTATAAGCTAAAGAACAACACTCATTTGAATATCGCCATGTATTCCAAATTATTTTCCTGTTCATAGTATGAAATAACAGATACTTCGAGCGATTTTACTACTTTGGTCATGTGTGAACAAAAGAGGAAGAAAAAAAAAAAATACGGGCTTCCGAAATAAATATTAAATGAGCCACGGTGGGTTGATGGGTCACACACTACGACAGGGAAGGTATTCGTTCTGCTTGTAGATATTTCTTCATTTTATTGGTAACTTCTTGTTACGCGATAAATTCATAGTAGTGCAGTTTAGTTTCTCCTCTCTCTCTCTCTCTCTCGTTTCTTAGTTTGACAGACACCATCCTTGACGCTAAGGGTCAACAAAGAAATATAAAAGGAATATTTAAAATTAAATTTGTTTTATTTTTGTTTGATTTCCTTTCATCTTCATTCTACTCGTGATTTCTAAACGATTACCTCTTTGGAATAGGATGTATGCAGCCAGCGTGAATAACTCATATTCCGAATTTCCCAATACTCCTGGGTACACAGACATCCTGGTCGCTCTCAAACAATTGTTGGTCTGGAATTCCAATGAATATGTGTGGACGCAGACATCTAGCCACAGAGAGTACGCTCACTAATTTCATTACAGAATATCGGCTACCAGAAAGATAGAATATAGAACATAACGGTCTCAGAAAGATTTTCCTAGAAATTAAAATTTCAGGCGCAGTTCCCCAGGATTAGTGACTAGGGTCAAGCACTAAGTAGCTTTAAAGAAAAAAAGAAATTATGAAGATTATGTAATCTGCTGCGTACTTAGTTATTTAACACACACACACACACACACACACACACACATATATATATATATATATATATATATATATATAATATATATATATGTATATATATATGTAATGTAAGAATTTTAATTTTCGGCGTGGTAATGTTGCTTGTAAGTAACGTGTCATTTTTTAAAAAATCATAAGTATGTATGTATTTATGAACGTACATGTATGAACGGTTATCTATCTATCTATCTATATTTACAAACAAACACACACACATATATATAAATTTTTATATATACACACACAAATATAAATACATATTACAAACATACACATATATATATATATATATATATATATATATATATATATATATATATATAAATTAATTGCCGAGTAAACCACTCATTAAACTTCCACACTAACCACCAACCTAAACATTTTCATTTTCGTTTTGATGTGGAATTTAACGGATATGAAAATGTCGTTGAACGCTATGAACGTTTCATATAAGATTTTGCAATCAGTTAACAATGGCTAAGCTTTTTCCATAGCTAGTTGCGACAGGGAAGTAAGTTTTATCCTTTAATCTTCATTTTCTCAAACTAATCAAGGTCACTCACTGAATAGGACTTCGTAAGTGTTGAAATATGCTCTATGATGAAGTGAATGATGTAATAATTATTCCCTGGAGGTTTCTGTAGAAAACTACGCAATTTCTCATTATTTTTTAGCTGAGCCGAATTAATCATGACTGAGAATAATGAGAGATACAAGAATCATATATAAATTTTACAGGTGATTATTATGTCACGACATTATTCTAGTCGCAGGACACCTGGGTTTTTAGAAGCTCTTGTTACGTGAACAAATACATACATACATACATGTAATATATATGTGTGTATATATATATATATACATACATATATATATATATATATATATATATATATATATATATATATATGTGTGTGTGTGTGTGTGTGTGTGTGCAATAATATATATATATGCATAACGACTTTCACTTTATCAGCGTTTTTTGACCGTTCAGTTTCATCTCATATTGCTGAGTGCCCAGATGGAGAGCCTGGATACCTTTGATCTTTAATGGGAATGAGAAATAAATCACATACAGAGTTTAAAATACAGTCATCGAGTTTTTCATGGAGGGAATCTTAGAAAAGGTACAAAAGCCTTGTGATTTTTATTGCCTTTATACATATGTACTTACGTTCATCAATTGGCTATTTTTTTCTCCCAGAACTCACATTGACGGAAGCATGTTCTTTCTGAAGTATTTCAGTAATCTCTGCTTTCTTGTGCTATGTATCACTTTATTATCAACTGTCACTAATACTTGGAAAATGGTAAGATTACATTTCGGTTTATATAATTTTTAAATTAAACTTTTATGATACAATTTATACAACAGACATAATTATTCATCTTCCAAATAACGATTATTTTGAAATGCGTAAAGGGTATTCGTAATTGAACCGCTAAGAGAATTTAGTGCCCGTTCTTAAAAGCTTTACTGGTATGTTACAAATAACCATTGAAAGAGAAGGTAAAGAAAATAATGCTTTCAAAAACATATTATCTTAATCATATGACTGGGAAGCCCCTTGCTTAGGGCATAGTATGACAACGGGAAGATTTCAGAATTTTTAAATAATAAAGGTTACTCGTGACTTGATATTCTGTACACTACTCAAGTGTCAACAGTCAGGCAAACGTCATTGCGTGTTACCTTGTTAATACCGTAGTGTCCTAGACGTTTCCATATAGTTTAATTAGTTATTTTGAGAATTTGAGAATTCTCCTTTATAGCAATATTTCTCATCTAAGGTCCCATGATATCCTTGTCTTACTTCTAGCATTAAAGGTTAAATGATAACTTAAAGTATGTGTTTAACAATCAAGTTTATATATATGTGGATGAATATCTACTTGCGCTGTACAATGCACCAGATTAGGGCGCTATCAGGAAGATTTCCGGGGAAACTGATATTTCCGGCCTAATCCCCTCGGATTATTGACGGGAGTCTTATTACAGAGTCGATTCTGAGATAAAGGGAATAATCTAGTCAATTTGACCTGCTGGATACTTTATTATTTAATATAAACAAGTAGAAAATGCGCCGAAGTTTCTTCGAGTTTTCTGTACAGCGTACAATGCTATATGAAACTTTCAGCCACGGCCCGGTGGTGGACTGTGTGTTGGCACCTATAGCGGTGCCACATGCACGATCATGGTTAACTTTAACCTTAAATAGAATAAAAACTACTGAGGCTAGAGGGCTGCAATTTGGTATGTTTGATGACTGGAGGATGGATTGATCAACATACCAGTTTGCAGCCCTCTGGCTTCAGTAATTTAAAATCGAGGCGGACAGAAAAGTGCGGACGGACGGAGAACAAAGCCATCTCAGCAGTTTTCTTTTACAGAAAACTGAAAATGGAGGAGCTAAACCGACTCATCAAACCTCCCACAATTACCACTTATCTAAAGCTTTTCGCTTTGATGAAATATTTCCTGAACAGAAAGTCATTCAGCGTCAACGCCATAATTTTTTCCAGTTAGAAATTTTGCAACCTATTAACATTGAGTAAACTCGTGTCGTCACTAATTACGAAAATGAAGTAAATTTAATTTCTTGGTAGTGAAATATTTTTTTAGGAATTTAAAGTTGTCATTAATTACTTCCATGAGGCAAGCTGTATTCAATTACATGATTTCTTGTTGAAATAACTTTCCAATAACTTGAATTTAGTTATGAGTCAGTAATTAAATAAAAGATTAGTTTATCATTTTATAGGTCATTATTAGTGACGATAATTTTCTGATGGTACGATACTTGGATTAAATTCATGTGAACATGCATGAAGTATAAAGACTTGAAAGAGTTCTGTGTTTAGTGCCCGTTTATTTTCATATATTACTGAGCGACTAGACGGAAGCTTTGGATACCTTTAGTTTTGACTGGAATGAAGTAAAACTCGCATACAGATTTTAAAACACATTCTTTATGTTTTTTCTTGAAGAGGGTTTGAAGGAGGTCCATGGGTCTTATGATTTTTATCGACTTGAGAATTATATACTTCAGCACATGCAATAAAAATTTTTTTCTAAAACTCGCATAGACAGATGTATGTTTTTTCTGAAGTTGAGTTATCTCTTCTTTCTTATGTTATTATGGATTGTTTCATTATCAACTGTAAATGAAACTTGGTAAATGATATGATTACAATTCTATACAACTGCTATACAGATGAAACTTTCTCCTTATCATAATTTATTTAGTGGCAATTATTTATCCTCCAAATAAGGATTATAGTGAAAAACACAAAGGATATTCATAAGTGAAGCCCCTAGAAGGGGTGGAACCTAATCTTAAAACATTGTTATTTCTCTCAAATAACCACTGAAAGAAAATGCACGGCAAGGATATCTCTATAGTGTATATTATCTTAATCATACAGTTGAAAGGGAAAGCCTGACTTTTAAGGCAATTAATGACAACGTAGCTATTGCACGATTTTTAAATGCTGAAGATTTCTCTGAGTTTTATATCCTACGGACCACTCAAACGACAATAGTCAAGTAGGTAAACATTTTTCTGTTTTACCCTTAGTAATATCATAAACGTTTTCGCGTTTAATTACAATTATTCTGTGGAATCTTGTTTATAGCAATATTTCCCATTGAAGGTACCATGCTACCCACGACTCTGATATATATATACAAATGTCCAAATACATTTGTGTTGTGTAATAGTAACTATATGCGCAATAAACAAAGCTAAGTTGAATTGGCTATCGGCAATAAAAATGGTACTTTACTTTAAGTACCGTAATTTGAAAATAAATCTGTGACTTTAAAAGCAAAATTATGTGTATAATGCCCTCCGCAAAAGTGCAATTACAGGGAAAACGCTAAAAATGCTACGCGCTAACAAAAAAAATGGTTTTATGATTACAAAATTAGTCGAACAAAGGAATATAATAGGTGGCGAGGAGAATATAATTGCAGGTAAATGTCGTTATTCTACAACTTTTACTGTGAAATTGGTGGAATATTAAGAATAATGCAGATGTTTCCATCAAATGAGTTTCTGATAAAAAAGAAAAAAGAAAGACAAAAAGTCTAGCTAACTTTCACGGATAATTGCTCTCAAGCAAAAATGAATACGCTGTTATTCATTTTCATTTTCATGCCGAAGAAAATTGTATGTGCTTTTTACCTGTTTTTAAACTGATTGTTTCGAGCGTTTTTAGCTCTCGTATTTTAGCGTAGCACAGCCAATCCTCACCTGAGGAAAAATGCTTTAAATTCTGTAGTAATTCAAGTCAGAGTACTGAAAAAGAAATTCGTCCTAAATAACACGTAGCGAAAAACTGAGTTTTGCAACGACACACGTGAAAATGAATTCCATCTATTTCGGTGCTCGTTCTCTTTCCTAATAATCAACATTCTACGCCGACATGCTGCAGCACTTCGGGAAGATGGTTGTATATGGGCAAACTAGGTTCCGTTTGAGTAAGGAGTGAATATGAATGGTCACCATTGATATCATACAAGCTTTGTCAGGCCATCAGTTACTCAGATGCAATTGTCTTAAATATGTCTTGTTGCACCTGCGGTAGTAATCGCGACACATATACATATGATTTACGAATGTCTTACACGTTTACTTTTACTGATTTTTTTCACCAAAAATTGTCGTTGATAAATATAGATAAAGCAGCAAAAAAGCAGCGAAATAAAGCAGTGACAGCCAAGGTTTTCAGTAGAGCCCGTTCATCTAATTATAGATTTGTGATAGGGCTGAGGAAAATCGAACCTCACATGTGCAGAAACGTGGTAAGTTTTACAGGCACAAGAGATTTGCAATAAGATTATTAACATAATTATAAAGAAGTCTACTCTTAAATGGAATCAACTCTAATCACAAACCTGCAGTTTCAATACATTAATTATACCTGAAATTTACATTGTAAAAGCAGGTGAGAAGAGGAAGAAAATCAATATTCCAAGGGATGAATTTGTTCATAATAGCCAAAGTGAGAAAAGCTTTTTTTCATGGATTTTTTTTTCAAGTGTAATTCAACGCATTGGCCCATCTTCAACTCATTAGTTAATCTTCAATACTCTGCTTCAAATTCAACGCGTTCCTTCGTCTTCAACGCCTTTGTTCATCTTCAGCGCATTAGTTCATCCTCAACGAGTTAGTCCATCTTCAAGCCATTAGTTCATATTCAATGTATTTGTTCATCTTCAACGCATAGCTCATCTTCTACGTATAGTTCATCTCCAACACACTGGTTCATCTTCAACACTACAGTTCATCCTCAACGAGTTGGTTCATCTTTAATGCATTAGTTCATCTTCAACACTATAGTTCATCCTCAACGACTTAGTTCATCTTCAAGGCATTAGTTCATATTCAACGTATTTGTTCATCTTCAACGCATAGTTCATCTTCAACACATTAGTTCATCTTCAACACTATGGTTCATTCTCAACGAGTTAGTTCATCTTCATCGCATAAGGTCATCTTCAACGAGTTAGAGTATTCTCAACGCATAGTTCATCTTCAACGTATTACTTCATCTACAACGAATTAGTTCATCTTCAACGCCTTAGTTCATCTTCAACGCATTAGTTCATCTTCAACACATAGTTCATCTCCAGCGCTTCGGTTCATCTTCAACGCTTAGGTTCAATTTCAACGCATTAGTTCATTTTCAACGCGTTAGTTCATCTTTCGCACATCAGTTCATCTTCGATTAACAGGACTTTCCTCCTGGGTTTATCAGAAAACATAAAGCGCGCCCTACAAAATAAGACTGAATAGGTAGTAAGAAGTTTATCAATGGTATTTCTTACGAAATTAGTCCTAATATACATCTTCCTCTCAATTTCCACAATGATAATATTATCCTTATTATGACAATTAAAATAAAAATTAAGTAAATCTATATTTTCATATTTTACATTTGTTGAACGAAGCCGAGGGAAATACGACTCGTTCATGCTATTACTAATTTTTTTTCCAAATAACAATCGTCTGCGCTATTCGAAGTGTATTTAAAAGAAATCGTGGAATTAATAAATCTTATAATAAGGGTAATATTAAATAAATCTTTCTAGTGTCGTTTGTGAAGTCACTAATACGATGTTTTACATTTCATTTGTCATGTTTGTTAAAAATATTCACGAATAGAAATGGAGAAAAATATGTCTTGATGAAAAGGACATGTCTGAAGTGAAACCACACTAAGACTTGATGAAGAGTCCCGTAAATTGTAGCCCGCGTCAGGGCTTATGGGCTTTGGCCAAAATTCAAGATTTTCTTCGACAGCACAGGCGCTTTGCAATCCCTTGCAACAAGAACAAGGCACTTAAGAATAAAATAGACAGATAACTTTACTGACGTACTCTCAACTAACTGGTTGCTGAAGCTCACTTTGTAAATGGAAAGTTCTGAGGATGTTTCTTTTTTATTTTCGCGTTTTTAAAATTGGTTTGAAGTTCTTACATATAATTACTCTACAGCTTTAATCTTATTTAAATTTTTGTTATCCATACCAACATATCAAAATAAAATCTTAATCTTCTTCTTCTTCTTCGTTTCACGTGCTTTTTCCCATTTTTTATATGGTGGCACGATGCCTTCTTTGAAGGACTTTGGTTTGGCGTTGGGGGTAGACCGTAGCCTCGATCGGCTGCCCTGCTGACATCAACGAACCCCGGTAGCGCATGTGTACATGTATCGTACCAAATCCCCAGCTCCCTTTCTCCCAGCAGCGAGGAGGAGGCTGAGCGGTTAGGTCGACAGTTCGAGACGTGTGAGGTGTCTGTTATGTTTTTAGATGTTGGAGTGGCTTTGTTTGTGTGTGTATTAGTCTGTAACACCCATTTGCTTTCAGTTTATTCTGAAAAACCAAATTTACGTTTGGAAACTACAGAGTACTGCTTAATAGCTATCAGAAACTTTAAAAGGTATGTTTCTAGACTGACAGCTAAAGTGACGCTTGGCCAAGAAAAAGGAACAGAAATCAATCAGTAATATTCTACTGTTAGTTCTTAATAAAATTTTGAAATAAAAAAATAATGGTGTATAACAATTTACCCGTTTCTTTTCAAAACGAGACTTAGGATGCCGAAATGGAAACTAGAGCACACAAGGACCCGTTATTCTGCTAACTCGCTGCAGGCCATTAGAACACATGCACTGTCCTTTGCTCTTAACGTTAGTCAACACGAATTCAATCTTACCACAGGTTCCTAACTTAACCAAACCTTACTAGCGTGGTTACCTAGCAGGAGGCGGGGAGGTAAAGATCCCTTTACCTATTATAAGAACTTAGTATAGGGTTTCGACCTCAATCCTCCCTGCTTCCTTAACTTTACCTACTAGCATGCGGTATAAAACATCAATAGTCCGCTTGTCTTATTCAGTCACAGATGTCAAAGTCATCCACTTCTAATATCTTCTTTTTCTATTCTGGATTGATCCGACTCGTTTTGGCAAACAGACTGCTAGGACGAGAGTTCGAGAAATTGCCAAGACATGAGGCATGATTTTCTGACGGGGGAGGACGCGTTTTAAACAAGTTTACAGATTTGACTTGAATCCAAGCATGCGGGAAATTTACTCTCTTCCCTGTCCAGACAATTGTTCCAAACACTGCAATTGGTCAGTAATTATAGTGTTTTCATTGTACCATGTATCAGTAGCACGTTCTTTGGAGAAGACACCATTGCTCTTATATGACGTTTGTTTGTCCTCTGAGGTTTTTCGGGCTAAGCAAGTTAATACTACGATTAACAATTTAGTGCATAAAAAGAAATGCTTCAAGAGATAGTTATATGACTTCTAACAATCGAGTCTATTGAGGGGTCTGGAGGTCTATCGACTACTAGCACTGGGAGCAGAATTTGAACCGAACAATCTGGAGTTACTAGACAGAAAATCTTACGTTCCACTATCAGTGTCTAGAAACGCAGCACCCGTCGACTCGACAGCTTCAACTAATGTATATCCTCTTTAAATTTGTTGTTATCCACTTCAGCCTAATGACGAAGCCCACCAGTCTACATGTTGTCCTTGATTAGAATTTTGATGCAGACATCACAGGTAAAAATTACATCAGTCGACCAGAGTATGAAAATAAAACCCAGCATTTAATGAGGCGTGTTATTTACACAGAAAACGAGTAAGGTTTCTGTGCATGATATTTTATATCGTTTGAAAAACGAGTCTTTCGCTGACGATATTTTTTTCCTACATTAGCGACTGTAGCCAAAAAATCTAATAGTGTGACATTGTAAGTAGAGCCACTATGATAATGATAATTCCTGCAGTCCTCACAATACGCTTGTGTCACTATAGTAGCAAAGCAAGGTAATTTTTGCAAATACCTGGTGAATTCATTTTCTAACTTGTTGGAAAGTAACTCATTGGGTTATTTGACAGTAGATATAAAACAATGACTGCACGCTGTTTTCATCTGGAAAAGTGCTTATCATATTGATGGAAGTCCAAATGGCTAAGTAGGCCTAAAATATGTCTTGGGTACGACTCAGGTCGACCTGTGCAAGTGGTTGCATTGATTTAAAGAGGCCGCGACCCATACACCCGAGGAGATCGACGAACCACCTAGCGTGCATTGGATAGTGTTCACTCCTTTGACGAGAAAAGCGAAATCTGCGTTTGTGAATACTTGATTTCTTAACTTTATTATTAATATGGATGAGTACTTCAGTATATATAGCTCTGGGCTGTTGTTTGACATACTACCTCAGCAACAGAGTTTAATAACCATACTTGGATAATAACATGTTCACCTTACAATGCCACATGAGAGAAGGAGTGGTGGGACATATTTTTTTAATAATTAAATGAAACCTCCGAAAGGAGGTGCTGACCAATGAGGCCGAGACCCAACTGACCATGTGAAAAGCAAAGAGGGAAGACTCAAAGATAATGATTAGGTCGAGACGAAGTCATAGGTACGAGTAAAAGAACTTCTTCCATGTTTGCTTTTAATCCACATCACTGGTCTCTTAAAGTTCTTGGAAAGGGAAAATTCATTCGTCTCAGGCCAACGTGGCCGCTAAAAGAAGGTTGGAAGGCTGGAATAGAATAGTGAATGATTACCGGAGAAAGGTATAATGTTACGAGAAAAGCAAAAAGTGGAATGCAAGTGCGATAATGGTGGATAATACTGGTAAGTTTCCACCATATATAATACATTTTCATACATCTGAATTTCTATTTTTTTTTATCTACACAAGTAACTATGAAAAGACCTTCATTACGAAAAATACATTCAAATGAAGGAAGTTAAACAGTAGGACACAAATCAGAAAATGGGGAAGTGAAATCGCTTCAGTAGTTTACAAAATCGCTTAAATTACCTACCATTCTCAGTGGGAAAGTAAGGAAATAAAAATATAAATCTACAACTTTTTCTTTTTGGCTTTGAGTCCTGAGAATGGGTAAACGAAAATTATAATCTAATATCTGTATTACAAAAACAATTTCATAGAGATTTCAGTAAATTCTCGAAATGCGACAGAAGTAAAATTATATTTCTTCGTTTTAACGTGCTTTTTTCCCATTTTTATATTATATTAAGAACAATTAAAACGAGAGGTGACGGTTGGGATACCTGCCTTAACAAAATCTGTGTATGCTTTATGTCCAAATTATACGTATGTTATACTGCGTGCCTTAAGTGTGATGTTTACTTTTAAAACCAGTCGAGGCTATTCCCGGCTTTCAGTCAAACAACTGAAGATGAACTAGGTCTCTTCTAAATGTTAAGAACACATTAAAAATGAGGGTAAATATTTTGTAATTTCTACTCGATGAAGTTGGTCGTATTCTAAGAAAAGAAATAATTCAGACCAAGAGCAATTCTCGGAGGCATGAACATCGCAACTTGATAACCTGATGCAGCATTGCAAGATATTAATGGCTGTAACTGTAATTCAGAAGTTAATGAGTCAGCGAGTTTTTGCCTCCATTTGAAGCGCTGGATCAGCAAATGTCGTTCTGCTTGCTAAAAATGAGAAATAGCTCTCGCGTGAATGGACAGACTTCTGCCATTCGTTTGCCGGGATAGAGCTGAAAAACATTTTAGGGTTATTGCTCGACGCTTCTCATAATTGCCGTGGAAAAAAGAAAACTGAAAAATGGACGCCATTTTAACTTGCGCAGACATTGGAGTTTTACAGTTGCGTATTTTTCTTTAATATAGTGTTTGAATATTATTCATTTTCTTTTGAGATGAGCGAAAGGTATACTCAGAAGCGTCCGTCCATTGAGAATCCTTTCATGTATAATCATCTGTGTCTTGTTAAGGTTTTGGTATTAGTGAACGATTTTCTTGATGGCCAAGAACACTTACAGAAAAGTTTGAATTGAGCTACTGAAGGATTCTATAAATTTTGAATTAATTCGTCAAAAGAGTTTGCTTCTTGAAGTCGTGAGCATCGATACATAAGATGGCAATTATGTTATGTTTACTTCTCACTAGTTTCATTTACTGCCATATAGCCCCCTTTTAAGCTCCACTAAGAAACTATTTCTTGAAAATGAAAATTATCTCGAATATCGGATCAGATCTTCTTCTTTTCTTTATATTCATGTTATTAATATTGTTTAATAGCGCGTACAAAAAGAATCGTGCGGGGAAATATTCAGAGCTTATTGCTAAAAACTCCCTCATATGCGTAACTTTATCCAGTATATAGAACCTTTTTTCTGGTAAAAAAAAATAAATAAATAAATATCTTGATAAATCGAAATAAATTTATAGTGATTCTTGGATATTCAAGGTAAATTAGTGATATCAGTAAAAAGCAACGCTAAACTGCAATTTAAATCTTAATCTTCTTAAAGAAAATTAATCCCCAGAATAGTTAATATACTATTAGAAATATTAAGCTATTACATTTTAGCTCTACGAATATTCCAAGAGTTGTAATTACATATCCTTGTTTCTTACACCACATATCTTCTTTTGAGGACCTTTAATGCAAAAACAAAAGCCTCATAAAATTTCTGCAATAAAATACAGAATTTAATGTCTACAAAATCTCTCAGAAGCAGTTATAAAAGTACTTTCCCACAATAAAACCCTAAAAAATAGTCATGTTGTATTTGTTATGATATATCTCGAACAGAATGTCTCCTACCTGACTTCCTTTATAAATCGCTACCTTGCCGCTAGAGATCTTTCGGCGTTGTAAGATGGTGATCGAATTCTCACCGCTATATAATCTAAAGAAAAAAGAGAAATGAGTCAAGATATAAGAAATAAATCTGATCTGCTCTAAAGCATCATTTAAATTTTTATTGTGACTACTTTCAGTGTTTTTCTTATTGGTAGTCTTTATATTTAGTTAAATTTAATATATATATATATATATATATATATATATATATATATATATATATATATATATATATATATATATATATGATTCTGTGTATATTTATACATATATATGTATAAATAAATAAAATATATAGTGTATATATATATATATAATTATATATGTATATAATATACATATATGTTACAGGAATATGTGAAATACAGGGAATTTGTGAAATGACCAATTCGCTTAGGAACATTTGATCCCCGAGGGCTAGTACTTACACGGTAAAATAGTAATTAATCTGCTCTGCTTTGCTGCATTTAGTACTAGCCCCTGGGGGGTTAAAAATATTTCGCCATGTTTAGTACTAACACCTGAGGATCAAATGTCTCTAAGAGTATTTGATCCCCCAGGGGCTATTACTAAACACAGCGAAGCACATCTGACCCTCGAAGGGATAGTACTCAACATGGCAAAACAGTCTAGATGAATCACTGCTTTTACCATGTTGTACTAACCTCTGGGGATCAAAATATTTAAGCAGATGGTCATTTCACAAATTCACAAAGTACAATGAATTCCTGTAGCTCACACATATTCCACCTTAGCTTACACACATATACTTATATTTATATATATATATATATATATATATATATATATATATATATATATATATATATATATAATTTCTAAAGTTGCTAAAACTAGGAAGTCGCTACTGATCCTTTCTCAGTCAGACATAACTTCACTTAAGAATTGAAATGCATAAGGAAGTATATATGTATTTATATACATAATATATATATATCCACACATATATATGGATAAATATTCTTATATACATATATATATAAATCACATATATACTATATATATATATATATATATATATATATATATATATATATATATATATATATATATATATATATATATATATACAGGGTGTTTCAAATTAGAGCCCCCTCTACAGCATAAATTAATTGATATGGACAAAAACAAAAGTAATTCAGAACAGGTATTTATTTAAGTTTCTCTCTGAGTATTTAATATTTTGTGTGGCCTCCATCTGCCTGTACCACAGCCTGCATTCTTGAGGGGGTTATGATTTCAGCAAATCGCAAAAAAGCTGAGACTCAAACTCTATTTCCATGAGCATTTCGGTCACCTTTCTTCGCAGGTCGTCAAGGATTGGTATACCATCATAGTTCACTGAACGCGCTTCAACACGATCCTTTAAGATACTACCAATGTTTTCACACACATTAAGGTCAGGGGAGATACCTGGAAATTCACTTGAAGAGCCTTGAAACATGGTGCCTTATCATGCAAAAATGTGACTTCTTCAACAGATAACACGTTTTCAGTATCTTTGAGGAAAGGAAATACTCCACCAGTAAGCAGTTTCCCTGAAGTATTCGCCATTCCATGACTGTCCTTTTTCTTTGATGATCCACATTACCTGTTTGGCTGTGAAACAGAGAAAAATTCCCAAACATTCAGGAAATTTCACAACTTGGCGATAGCGCACGTCATCGCTGATATCATCCAACTTTGCAGCCCAAATGATGTCATTTTTATGATTTGGCTTCCTGACTGTGTAAATGAAGAATTCATCTGATGCGGCAACATGGAGAAAGTCAGCTTCATCCCAATC
>NC_089795.1:22197767-22207767 GCF_040412425.1 Macrobrachium rosenbergii
ATTATTATTTCACAAATTGCATAACGTACAGAAAAATACTTCCCGGTGACTGCATCATTAGTTGCAAGTGGCAGGTGTCCGGAGAATTTAATTGAATGTCATGTTAAAAACCTGTCGGTATTTTGCAGTCATAAACAAAACTTAAAATCTTCAAAGGAGTCCGAAAACATCTGAAAAGATATTTGGAAAAATATGAAAATGAAAAGTTTTGTTTTAAAGAGGACAAATTTTTTTCGCAGCTCCTGAAAGTTCACTTCTTTGATGTATGGCCATTTTTTCGCAATCTCTGCTTCCCGTTTAAACATCAGACCTTATCATTTTAGAAACACATTTATATATGTTTTTATATATACATTCACGTTCCTTCCACCAAAATGGTGATGCAGGAGTCTTTAAGTGGAAATTTCATTTTCTTGTAAGATACAAACTGTAATAAACTGTTAATAGGTGTCCGTTCAACCCTGGAATGTAAGTTATAGAGCTTTGTTGCTTAGAAAAGCCAAACAAATACCAAGTAAGTCAACGACATTGTATCCTTACGATGTTCAGACCCAGGATCTTTCGATTGAAAAAATAACTTAATTTGACAGCTAGTGAATAATATATATATATATATATATATATATATATATATATATATATATATATATATATATATATATATATATATATATAATATATTACTAAAGGACCTCATTCAAACTGGATGGTATCTAATGGAGTTTTTTTATTTTGATCAGTCCCGGACAACAACTCTATTGCACCCATCAACAGAAAGCTAAATAATTTCAAATTGATGGGCAGCTACAAAAACACCATTAGGAATAAAACAGTTAGAAACAAAAAGTCAGTAGAGGGGGAAGAGATTAGAGGGGGTATACATGGCAGCGTGTCTAGACTGTGAAGAAGGGTACTATGGCGAAACTGGCGAATCAGCGAAGCAAATAACATCTGTAGAACATAAGGCATTATAATCAGACGTCGGCAGTTGCCAAACACTGTTGGGAAAATGATCACAGAATAGACTGGGAAAATATGAGTTTTCTGTACAGGAACACCAACAAAACATCTAGACTGGTTGTAGAGAACGCCTTCATAACTTGCGCCAACAACACGATGGCAGGGAACACCGGAAACGGCTTTGAAGACAGCATATCCAGAAAAATCGTATACTCCACAGTAGCAAGGAAACGAAGGAAAAACGCAAGAGAACGCATGGAAAACGGACACCTGGAAGAAGGGATCAGAGAAAGACCAAGATTACAGAGGGGTGGGGGTCACACAGGAGGAGCTAGGCGATTATAGGATTAAAAGTACCCAGCACACAGATATAAATACAGCTGGACTACGCGTCTGCTCAGTGTACGGATACTTGATAATGTGGACTGTTTGTCCAAGAAAGCTTGTAACTTTTTCTGAATAAAAACTCCATTAGATACCATCCAGTTTGAATGAGGTCCTTTTAGTAATTCTACTACAGAACATGTGATAAAGTTTGAATGAGTATATATATATATATATATATATATATATATATATATATATATATATATATATATATATATATATATATATATATATATATATATATATATATATATATATATATATATATATATATATATACATATATATATATATATATATATGTACATATACATATATATATATATATATGTATATATATATATATATATATATATATATATATATATATATATATATATATATATATATATATATATATACATATACATATATATATATAATATAAATATATGTGTGTTTGTGTGTGTATATATATATAAACGATATATACAATATATGGGTAAATAATATATATATATACATTCAGTATCATATATATATATATATATATATATATATATATTTATATTTATGTGTGTGCCATCGTGTGTGTGTTTATTTACAAATACAATGATAAATAACAGGCAGACATTTAGTATCAGTTTACAAAGGTCACAAATAAGATACAGTTTCAAAGAATGGTAATAAAGCCAACAGAACGAGCAAGAACGACCAGATGTCAGTTGTCAAAGAGTATTAAGGAGAGAGATAATCAAGATAATCCGGGATAAATAGCTAAAACGTTTTTCATGGCTCTATTCCACAGTACATCTTTCGTGTTGCTATCTATAGACATGATAGAAATTTCGCCTTTTCAATCTTCCAAAAATCTACTAACATTAGATCGGTCAGTTTTATTTAGCACCTTCGAAATGGTAAATGATTTTTTTATATATTTTTTTTTTTGCTGTGTTAATAAGACCTCTGGGCATTGTAGTCTGCTGTTTAGTGATGTTGAGATAAACACTACTAACTTTAAATTTTTACTTGAAACTTCGACACCCTAGGACCTTTCTAGATACAGCATAAAAGCGGAAATGGAAAACGTTTCAATTAACTGACAACAAACACGAATTTAATAAGAATATTTCAAAGTTACCGTTTGATTAAAGGTTTTTTGGAGAATCTAAATATTTGAAGCTTTGTAACATAAATGCTATTTTCAGGCATTTTAACGTTAGTGGCTTAGTGATAAATTCCCCAAACGATGTTTCCGGCTGTATATATAAAATTCCTGGCGAAAAAAAATGTTATCTGCATATTATATTATAAAATCAATAATAATAAGAATCAAGCATCGATAATATTCTGTAAGAGTTGACCAGATATCGAAAGCACTGCTCGTACATTTGAGAGATTCTAATCCTCATATTAAAAGAAGAGAGACAAGGAGTGTCAATGAATCTTTATTGATCCCTTGTTTTATCAAGTCGATTATTAGCAGTGCTGTCAGTGCACCTCATGCGGTGCGCTGTAGGCATTAGTTAAGGTTCTTTGCAGCGTACCTTCGGCCCCTAGCTGCAACCCCTTTCGTTCCTTTTACTGTACCTCCTTTTATATTCTCTTTCTTCCATCTTACTTTCCACCCTCTCCTAACAACTGATTCATAGTGCAACAAAGAGGTTTTCCTCTTGTTACACCTTTCAAACCTTTTACGGTCAATTTCCGTTTCAGCGCTGAATGACCTCATAGGTCGCAGTGCTTGGCCTTTGCCCTAAATTCTATATTCAATTCAATTCAATTTAATTAGCAGTGTTTTAGACCTGAGCCTTCAACTGTTTAAAATTGATTCCTTGATGATTAGAAAATGTGTTAATAAATGAATGCAAAGAAATATTTAGTTTTTTACATGTTTTGAATGTCTGTACGGACAACCTTTCCGCAGTTTTGAGCGCCAAGTATGTTTCTGTTTGTAACCGGATTGTCAAGGGTTATTCCTCATCTAACTTCTCTTTAACAAGTAACCACCTAGTGGGTCTTGTTCCTTTTATCTACTTTTTATCATTCTTCTAACCGTACCTCATTTGTGACCCAACGATGCGTGAATAAAGTTGGTACTGAAATTCTGCCCGTTGCTTTTGTTTTGAGTTTATAAATAATCCATCTGCGAACCGAGGTTCACTAAACAAATAAAAAATCGGACAGTAATACAAAATTTTTCCAAGTCGTATGAACATGACTAAACAAATAAAACGTAAATCGGACAACTTGGGTCCATAAAAGAAATTATTAACTGTAAGACATATTTACGTCAGACGGAAAGTTGCCAGATTGATGAAGCAATATGCCTTGGTAACAATGAAAAAGAACTTTACATCGATTCCGTTACTGTCACATGAAAACATACAATCTAAGTCACTGTTTAACCTTACCTATTTATGAGAGCATTTACACAATCTGGGCAAGTTCGCGCACATACAAGGTTGAAGATATGACAGGAAGAAACTATTTGACAGGAAATCATTATGGTGCATGTTGCTCGTATGAAGAGAGAAAAGTAAAAAAAATGCGCCGAAGTTTCTCCGGAGCAATCAGATCCTTTGTACAACGATATATTTTCATAGAAACTCTCAGCCACGGCCGGGTGGTGGCCTGGGTTGGTGGAACCTGGCGGTGCCAGACGCACGATCAGGCTAACTTTAAGGGATCGGCCCGGTTCCGACTTTTTAACGACAGGTTGTTGATGCTAGGGGGTTTGTTACAGGATGTTGTGTGGAACTTCTGGAAAAATTTTTGTTCATTGTAGGTTTTGTGACGCCCAGGCATTTTTCGTAAAAATGGCCATTTTCGTCATCTCCTCCTTTGCTTTTGGTTTTAAGGGATGAGATTTGAACCACGATAAAGCACATATGGACCTTCGATACAAAGCCAAGGATTTTGATTTTTCAATTATTTTTCGAGATATGAATTTTTTTAGTAATGAAATTTTTCCGGAAAATTACAGAAAAAATTGCCAAAATCAGAAACTCTAAATATTAAAAATCCCCGGTTTTGTTTAATTCACCATGTTTCCCCATGTTATATTTAAAAATTCATTTAGATTGGTCAATACTAAGGGAGGAGATGCATTTTTAAAATGAAAACTTATGTTTGAGAAACGGCCTTCAGTTTTAGTTACATAAAAAAGTAAAGGGACTTCAAAGACTGTGTTACAATTAATTCTATGGTTTTAATTTTTTTATTTTTTGGGTATTAATTAATGCAAAAATGATTATAAATAAGAATATTAATTGATTATTTATGTGCCTAAGACACATTCTTATAAATTTTAGGTTCCTGGTCCCCCCTGTCTGATCTTGCCAAGGTATTACTCTAGGTGTATCATAGTTGCCTACGCTTTTTTTATTAGTGTCTCGAATCCATCCCTTGCCAAATGGATCCTGGGAATTACTTACATTCACAATTAGATTCGTGATCCAAGTAATTCATCAAGTCTTGCTTCACTTATTATTATCATTTTATTTTCAGGATCGTCTATAATATCCAGCCTCGAGCTACTGCTTTCTTTTTCTAAAATATCTTTTGCCTTTGGTTGTGACGAACAATAAAAAGGCGTTTAGGGGTGGATGTGGTTGGTCTCTGGTCAGCAGAGATCGCTGCTGCCTGCGCTGTTTGATGGGCGACAGCTCTCTCTCTCGTCGCCCATTTCCTCTATGGCACTAATTTTCTTGAACTCTTTCTTCTACTTCTCGCCTGGACTTTTCCACTTGGCTTTTCCGCATTCTAGAAGCGAAGTGAACTCTTGGACCTTTAGGCACGGTGAAAAACAAAAACACCGCAGAAAATACAGAAGTTCAGTCAAGGCTAATGACATGAAAACGTGTCCTTCAGCTTGAAGTTTATAGCATCTCGGCTACAGTCGGCGTCATGGTATGACGTGCGTTGTCGCGGTTAGGGAATAACTAAAAAAGGTGCCGAGTAGGATATTATTGACATTATATTTCATTTTCAAAGGAAGTTTTCGTAATATATATCGCAAAAAATTATACCAGACTAAATCATTTGCGCTACTGGTGTTTTATGGGTATATAGTTATTGTTACATTTTAGGCCATAACTAGAGAAATACACAATTTTAGCATAATATTTCTGTGGACACATTCTTGAACCCTATATTTAAGCCATAGAATTTTTTTTTCAACAAATCAAATTTTTAAAGATTATTAGTTTTTAGGCGGCCGATCTCTAACCTTAAATAAAATCAAAACTGAGGCTAGAGGGCTGGAATTTTATATGTTTGATGATTGGAGGGTGAATGATCAACATACCAATTTGCAACCCTCTATATCCTCAGTAGTTTTTAAGATCTGAGTGCAGACAGAAAAAGTGCGGACGGACAGACAAATCCCCCGCAATATTTTCTTTTACAGAAAACTCAAAACAAGTGTTATTCGTCAAACTGTTATAAGAGTTAAAGTGATCAGCTATTTCCTTATCTTCTCCAAACTCAGAGAAATAGAAAGCTAGATAGACTGATAAATAGGCAAGTGAAACAAGATAGATACAACGGACATCTTTTGGAAGTTTTCGCAAAGTAACCATATGAAGCGAGCGAGTCTGGTTAATGGACAAAAATTCCTTGTCATTCTTTCGGATAACTTTTAGTTGGTGAGATTTTGCAAGTATATTCTTCCCCATATTGTTTGGCAAGAATCCTCCATGTATTAGGATTTTTTTTTCTGCGTTAGAAATCACTAACAAAATACATGACTCAGTCACGCGCACTTGATTATCCTATAAGAAATAAATGTATAAACGAGTAAAAAATGCGCCGAAGCTTCTTCGGCGAAATCGAGTTTTCCGTACAGCGTATAATGCTATATGAGCGGCAGCCCATGAAAGTTTTAGCCACGGCTTGGTGGTGGCATGAGTTGTTGGCACCTATAGTCGTGGTGGCCTGTCCTATAGCGTTGCCAGAAGTACGATCATATCTAAATTTAACCTTAAATAAAATAAAAACTACTGAGACTAGAGGGCTGCAATTTGGTATGTTTGACGATTGGAGGGTGGATGTTCAGCATACCAATTTGCAGCCCTCTAGCCTCAGTAGCTTTTAATATCTGAGAACGGATAGAAAAAGTGAGGAAGGACAGACAAAACCATCTCAGTAGTTTTCTTTTACAGAAAACTAACAGACTAACAGACGAAGCCATCTCAATAGTTTTCTTTTACAGAAAACTAACAGACGAAGCCATCTCAATAGTTTTCTTTTACAGAAAGCTAAAACTGTGATAATGATAACCAAAAGGCAAGATGTAGATAGAAATGCAATGGGAAAGCACCTGAAAAGATAAACAATTGGGCGAAATCTAGCATTAATCAACGTTTAATACTGCCATTTGCAATGACAGGAGAAGGAGACGGACATACAGCAACATATACACCTCAAAACTCTATAAAGGGTTATTACACGCATCACTTTCTCTCCAAACTCCTCTTAGACGTAGGAGTTGGAAGAAGTTAGTGACTCGGTGTAGAACTTCAAGTTAGTGTTATCTAAAGTTATCAGGAGAAATCTCACGTTCATTCGGGTTCTTCAAACATTGAAGCAAATCCTTCAATATCTTGTCTCATCTCATCAGCCATTAAGAACTTTGAAATTGGATTACGTCGCTATTCAGGCTCTTCTCAAGTTGATGAATTCACATAGAATGACGTATTTATATATATAGTATATATATATATATATATATATATATATATATATATATATATATATATATATATATATATATATATATGTGTGTGTGTTATATATATATATACATACATATATATATATATATATATATATATATAACTATATATATATATATATATATACATATATATACATGTATATATATACATGTATATATATATATATATATATATATATATATATATATATATATATATATATATTTATATATATATATATATGTGTGTGTGTGTGTGTGTGTGTGTAGTGTGATGCACGCATGTATGCCTGTTTGTTTGTGCGTTTGTGTAAGCATGGGCGTTAATAAAAAAAAAATATATATTCCTTTATATCTTTAGTATTATATCCACATCTGTCCCGGAGTCCTCTTTTCCACCTGCTATATAATTTTTCATTTATCAATTATCGAACTTATTAATTAAAAGTCGTCATTATTGAAATTCGTGATGAAATTAAAATATATTTCCATTAAATTTTCTCTCAGAAAAAAGATAAACAAGGAAACGAATCACTATATAAGCACACACACACACACACACACACACACACACACACACACACGTGAAAAGAAGTTGAGTAATGATTGAGGCATATCGTGTGTCGACCTTCCGGGAACTTCTGAAGACTGTCTCCAGCGTCTCAGAGAATCCCTGCGCTGCTACGGAGCCTCAAATTTCTAGCGGAGTTTATTTATTTATACATACAATTACAAATTATACATACATACAGTTAGAAAGAGATGATGAAGAATTATTCCAAATCATTGCCATCTGCTGAAGTCCTGACATTTCCCGGGAATCCCAACAATTCCTGAAGACTGGAGCAGCTCAGCAGACAACGAAAATGTCTCTGGAATCCAGATCGCGTCATGGATCAAATTACAAAACTTGGGATAAATCAGACACAGTTCATCCCGTATGGAGTGGACTCTCCTTCTTTGTGAAGACAGATGATCACTTTCCAGAAAATGAGGAAGCCAGGTCAGCACAGACGTAGAGACACGAGAAGGAAGAGCATCGAGCGGAAGTCTCCTCTTGCCACTGGATACCTCTCGACGGGGAAAACTGATTTCACATATTCTCAGCGGCAACTTCCTCTGGCGTGGTCTAAAATCCCGTCAAGTGCAATGCCCACCACATATGCAGAATGATTTTTCCCACCTTCTGAGGACTGAAGTGTGGCAGTGAACTTACGCATCGAGGAACACCTTCAGCACTGGCGTGTTTCCAGTCAGCAGCGAAATAACTGGTTTCAGGACTCTTCACAGGAATCATCTACTTTTTCACAAAAAGAGACGCCGTAGGCCTCTGGCTAGGCTAACAGAGCGAAGAAGAATGGCGGAAGGGCCCATCCCTGCAAAAACTAAACCCCCCATTTCTCAGTGATGCTTTGTTGGCGAAGATGCCCCGGGGTGAGGATAACAGATCGTCAAGGCCAAATATATATATACATATATGCTGCCTATATATATATATATATATATATATATATATATATGTGTATGTGTGTGTGTGTGTGTGTGTGTGTGTGTGTGTGTGTGTGTGTGTGTAGGCTAATATTTTCTTCTGCAAAAATATACAAATAAAATAAATAAATATAATAGTTATACATAAATGCTCAGGACGCCAAATGGCACCTTTTACCCTATTTATACATAATTTTTTTTTATATATGCATGTTATTTTCAGCAAAAATATAAAAATAAAATAAATAATAATAATAATAATAATAATAATAATAATAATAATAATAATAATAATAAATACTAATAATCTAGAGGACGCCAAATGACACCTTTCTTGAGGACATAAATGTTCAGGACATAAAATGTTCAAGAAAGCCAGGACGTCAAATGCCTTTTACCCTACTCACTACATAATTATATATGCATGTTATTTTCTTCAGCAAAAATATACAAATAACATAAAATAAATAATAATAATAATAACTGAGACATAAATGACACCCTTCTTGAGGACGCCAAATGCTCAGGACATAAATGTTCAGTACTCAGGACCTAAATGACACTCTTTTACCCTACTTATATATATACACACATACGTATATATATATATATATATATATATATATATATATATATATATATATATATATATATATATATATATATATATATATATATATATATATATATATATCAGAATGTTTTGATGAAAAAACTCATGTTTCTGCTTGTTTTGTAATACGTTTCGGTACTTTCAGGTAAAGTTCAATGACATAACAGTCATTGCATTGCAATCAAACGAAGGAACCTGTTTAGATATACTGAATCTTCATTAGCAAAACGTCAAAGAAGAGAGTAATTTGAGTAGTTAATTTTTTCTGTCTTTCATTCCTTGATTTTAAAGATGTAAGTGACGGTCAGATGCGGATCATTTTCAGGGTTAAAGGTAAACATTCGAATATGATTAATATTGCCTGAGAGTGCGGTGAAGCATAGAGATCGGCTTGTAATACCAAGCACAAGTGAGTATCTGGTTCACCTCGACCAGTATGTATGTCGATGCTATAATCATAAGAAGGAATCACGTAGGTAACGGTTAGGATATGATGAAAATCGTAAAATACATTTTACAAGTGGCATTGTGAAATAAGCATTCCAAGATAATCAAAATCACCATTCGAGTAACTTCTCATCAGTAAGATCAGTCTTTTGTTACGCTGATGTTTTGCTTACAATTAAATAAAAAACAGTTCTTGAATAAACATCTTTATTAAGGAATATAATATTAAAAGTGCAATGAAAGACTTTTGGACATGAAGGTTTGGTCTGATTAAAAACTCGAATGAAGTTCACTGAAATAACAGGAATAATTCAACTGAATATATATAAGTCATAATTCAACTGAATATATATAGGTCAATGTTTTGTAATCGATAAAAACTGACAAAGAATCCAACAGATCAGACT
>NC_089795.1:22212767-22215267 GCF_040412425.1 Macrobrachium rosenbergii
CTTTCGCGGTTTTATGAGCTCCTATTATTAGACATACATACATACATACATACACACACACACACACACACACACACACACACACACACACACACATATATATATATATATATATATATATATATATATATATATATATATATATATATATATATATATATATATATATATATTATTAACATTATTAACAAAAATAGAAATCACTTCTTGCATTAAATTTACTCGCGATGGGAATTTAAATATAACAAATGCACCTACCACGGATTCTACTTCTGCCTTGGGGGTTAATATTTTGGTGACAGTAGACTTGATGCATTCAGCGACTAAGAGGAATATAAATTATTTCGACTCAGCTATACCTGCGCAGTTATGCCAGCACGGTCGGCCTGTGCGGGCAAAACTGAACTCACTAACGTTCAGTTTTTCCTGTACAGGCATAACTGCGCAGGTATAACTGAACGTTAGTGGCTGTCTTTGCGGTTCTGACGAATTTAGACTCTGTACTTAAAATCGAAATCAGTCAATTTTCATCATGTTAGTTGACTGCTAAATTTGGATATCCGTTTGGAAATAATGAAATAAATTAGCCAGTTAAAACGGACTTTTTACACCATACAAATATGGCAAATATATCTTCTAATTATAAAAGACTCATCCTCACGCACAGGAAATTAAGACAAATAGTAAATAACGCCTAGTGTTTTATTTTTATATTTGATGTTGAGCAGAACCGATAAACTGGTAGTGTTTGAATAGAGTAAGACATCTCGGACGTTTGAATAACATTCAAGGGGAAATAAAGAGCAACGAACAAACAAATATGGAGAGGAATAATAGATGCGCTTTTTAAGGAATCAACTACACACCATAGGGAATTAGAAGTTTAATCCCCATGAGGGAGAATAATGCCTCGAGTAAAAGATGTGAAGAATCAAAGTTTGGCACAGAGAGAGAGAGAGAGAGAGAGAGAGAGAGAGAGAGAGAGAGAGAGAGAGAGAGAGAGAGAGAGAGAGAGAGAGAACGAACAGGAAAATGTTGGTAACCTGGGATTCAGAGAAAAGAAAGCGGGGAAAGTAAAACTAGATACAAAGAAATTCCCAGGGAAGTGAAGATTTGTTTCTTTTTCATCAATGCTTATGTCTATCATATTGTGATCAGCAAATTCCAATATCTTAAGGAGTGGGAAGATGGTTCACTGAATTGGAACCTTCGGGCTGATCCTGAAACTGTGGATAAGACATGTAATTCAAACACGTCGATGAATTATATGATACAGAAAATGAATTTACCTGCATTCCCTGAACTTTGCTTTGACAGTAATTAAAATTATTGAAAGCTTTGATGCACTACTCATACCAAGAATGATTAATATATCTACAATATTAATATAACCGTGCCATAAAACCCCTAAAAGTTTCTAATGCTCATGATATATACAATTACTTCTCAGAAATTATTTAATGAGAGTAAAAAGAAACATAACTTTTATTGTATTTTTAATTTAGCCAATGAATGAAAATAAAATGAAAAATTCTTTATTACGGAAAAATACTTAGTAAGAGTTTGTGAAGTTTGTTACCTGTTGGTGTAATTTTAAATATACAAAGTTAATTCGGTAGTCTCTGCTTAAAAACTCTTCAAGGTAATATTTTTTGTCATGTTTTGAAACCTCTCTCAAAAGATTTTGCATTTATATTTATATAATATATATATACTATATATATATATATATATATATATATATATATATATATATATATATATATATATATATATATATATATACATTTCCTGATTCATTAGCAACCAATTTAACCGATAAAGAACCTTGGATATGAAAAGACTTTTCATTTGAGTTATTCGTGAACTTAAGAGGCTCTTAGATTTAATGAATCTGTGAGGTAACACTTTTGCAGTTTTCATGAATATAATTAACCTTATATCAAAACTTCGTTTTCAAACCTAAAGTTTTATGGGTTTCTATGAAAATGAATGGAGTCCATTCGGTTTCACGTGATTTGGATAACTTAGGGGATAAAAAATATTGAAAAAAATACCTTCTCCTGTTAAATTAATCACAAGATGAAACAAGTAAGAAATGCGCCGAAGAAACGAGTTTTCTGTACAGCCGCTACAGAGTATAACCAAGGCCACCGAAAACATATCTTTCGGTGGTCTCGGTATAAGCCTGTATGAGCCGCGGCCCATGAAATTTTAACCACGGCCCGGTGGTGGCCTATCCTATATCGTTGCCAGAAGCACGATTATGGTTAACTTTAACCTTAAATAAAATAAAAACTACTGAGGCTAGAGGGCTGCAATTTGGTGTGTTTGATGATTGGACGGCGGGGTGGTCTACATAATAATTTGCAGCCCTCTAGCCTCAGTAGTTTTTAAGATCTGAGGGCGGACAGAAAAGCACGGACAGAAAAAGTGCGAACGGACAGACAAAGCCGGCGCAATATTTTTCTTTTACAGGAAACTAAAGATACTCATAGTA
>NC_089795.1:22220267-22237767 GCF_040412425.1 Macrobrachium rosenbergii
AATGGTGGACTACTAAGGAGGCAAGATTCAACCCAGCACTATAAATACCACACAGTCGAATAGGATAACTGAGATAGACAAATAATAATAATAATAATAATAATAATAATAATAATAATAATAATAATAATAATAATAATAATAATTTTTCTTGTGAAGGACACCAAAACGAAGGTAGAGCAATCTGTGCAAACTCAATCTTTTTTACGGCTATTCATCAATAATAATGATGATGATGATTTTTCTTGTGAAGGACATCAAAACGAAGGTAGAGCAAACTATGCAAACTCAATCTTTTCATGGCTGTTTATCAAGTTTCTTTGATTTCAAGAGGTATTTTCCACTCTAGATGTCCATAATAGCAATACAGTTGAGACGCATCTCTTTCGCCATTCAAATATCATGGGAGGTGTTATGTTAACCGATGAGAGGCATTGTAGCGTTCGCCTCAAATTATCGAATGGTAGAGCTGACAGTTTCAGATTATACCTGTATATCGGTGATTTACATCTGTGCAACGAATATTGTTATTAACACTGTAATATTGTTACTCGTAATGAAGGTTTTGTTTTATGAAGAATTTTAACTTACGTATAGACATACAATTGCGCTATTGCAGGTTATAGGGAGAGGTTCACTGTCTTACTGATGCTTACTCTAAATAAAACTCTTATTGTGTCTGTTCACTGATATTTGAGTGTTACTGGATGATTGTCCACAGTTTACTAAAACTGTGGCCTCTCGCGTTTATTGTGCAGATTATCGCACGAAGAGAAACGGTATGAGATCTCTCAAATGCAACTATCACATTTTTTTTTTTTTTTGCCTCTGAAAGTCACTGCCAGAGGAAGGTCTAATTGCATAAATCAAGATTACCTTTTTGTCAATATACGTTTGACAATTTTTTCTATCAGAATTTCCAAGATTGGTAGTGATTCACAACAGAGTTCGTACGAGAATTTTAGAAACAATATATGCTCCATAATACTTCTCAGTGCTTCCAGTTGATTATATCTTACATGAAAAAAAATATATATATACAGTACACACACATATATATATATATATATATATATATATATATATATATATATATATATATATATAATATATATACATATACACATATATATGTATATATACATATCTATATATACATATATATTATATATATATAATGTGTGTGTGAGTGTCTGTGTATGTGTATTTCTAAAAAGCACTTATGATTTGTACTTTATTTTCCACAAATCTTCAATGCGATAAAAAAACGAGGTACTTAGTGGAGACAAACCTTACTTACAAGGAATCACTAGGGATGCCAGAATTCCTTTTTATAGACGCTTTTGATAGCCTCCACCACAGAATTGCTTTTCCTAGTTCAAAATGGCAAATTTTTCCTGCAAGCTGATAGTGTAGCAAGGGAATTACGTTTCACACTGTAACGCAGGAACTTGGTGATAGACCTTATTCACCACTGACATTTCTAAAAGGTGTTTAGTTATTTAGAAACTAACATGAAGTGCATAAATACCTAAACAGTATTCGCTGCAAACACGTCACAAAAAGTGGAAAGCTTTATCTGCGAAAAATGTGGTTTTCTTTTAGCCTAGCATGACTATGGCGGAAGTCAATACCGAAAGCTCGTTAAGAACAGGAGAATACAGGAAAGTATTTCAACTGGTTTCAAGTCTATAAAGGGAGGAAGGAGTACCTACCGTTATTGATAAGGAATAAAATGATCTGCGGTCAACACGGACACACATCCACTATATATTTATATATATATATATATATATATATATATATATATATATATATATATATATATATATATATATATATATATATATAGTGTGAATATATATATATCACATTTTTAACCTCTCGCAGTCACTACTAACATAATTATATAAGCCAAGATTATTTTTTCGCATGTTTTCACTTGCAAATTTTTTCTATTAGAATTTCTTAGATAGGTAGTTACTCATTCCAGAGTTATGAAATTTTTATCAAACAGTGATTTATATACATTAATGAAGTTACAAATTCGCTTAATATCCAATTCACGCTACTTCGGGAAAATCCCCGACGGGGAATTATCACCGAAGGGGAATTTTTTTAAATGTTAAATGGATTGGTACCGCAGGGTCTCGGGTACCGATCCACTTATCATTTAAAAAAAATTCCCCTTCGATGATAATTCCTGTCGTGTATTTTCCTGAAGCAGCAAATTGAATTGAATATTAAGCTCATGAATGATATTTGTAGCTTCATAATATATATATATATATATATATATATATATATATATATATATATATATATATATATATATATATATATAATCAGAGTTCGACTTTTCATGTTCACCAGCAAAGGAGACGATATAATTTACCTCCATTAGCCCTCGTCACCCGACTACAAATTTTGCGATCACAGGAAGATCTTATTACAGAAAATACAACAAAATACATTTAAATTAAGTTACAACGTTGACTTCTGCGGTTAGGTTAAATTCACCAAGACAAGGCACGGCTATATAGCAAAGGGTACTAGACTTAATATAGTTTGTCGAAGGATTCTGAGTCCAAAAATTTCTGACGCAGTTATCCCTGTCGTCTCCATTTTTCTGCTTTCGCAGAAGAAAAAAAACGAATATTCAGAAGTTCATAAAAAAAATAATTTGCTGCAACTAGAAACGTCAGCAATGTATCCTGAATGTTGAAGAATTCCATTGCGACTCGGCAAGTTTTCACTTTCTCAACTGGAGCGGAAACTGATACAAGTGGGGGGAAAACTTAGTAGCTTGGAGTAGCCACCGATAGCCGGGAGAGAGAGAGAGAGAGAGAGAGAGAGAGAGAGAGAGAGAGAGAGAGATTGGGGTGAGGGGGTACTTTTGGACTCCTGCAGTTTCTCCTATCGAGAGAGAGAGAGAGAGAGAGAGAGAGAGAGAGAGAGAGAGAGAGAGAGAGAGAGAGAGAGGTAAAGGAGCTTTGCACTCCTATCGAGAGAGAGAGAGAGAGAGAGAGAGAGAGGCAGGGTAAAGTTTGGACTCCTAGATCGAGAGAGAGAGAGAGAGAGAGAGAGAGAGAGAGAGAGAGAGAGAGAGAGAGAGAGAGAGAGAGAGATTGGGGAGGGGCGCTTTTGGACTCCTGCAGTTTCTCCTATTAAGAGAGAGAGAGAGAGAGAGAGAGAGAGAGAGAGAAGCTCTGGCATCAATCACCACCCCAAAAGGGTTGTGGGATAAAGGTTCTTCAAGATTAATCAAGGAAAAGCAGCCGGCTACAAGAAATAGCTGCCGCCTCCACTGAAGTAATTGGTATTGGATCTCCCCTTGAAAAAGCGTTTGATCTGAAGCAAATGTGTGAAAATGCATCGGGAGAAAAGGCGAATCTCCGAAAGCCTCGAAACTGCCATTTTCATCTCTCCCTTGCTTAGTTGTATTTCATTCTATTTGTATCTGTTTAAAAACGGTATTTTCATCAATTGCTATCTATGTAACATTAGTCTGAGAAATTTAATAACTTTAGTAAAATTGTTTAACCTGCATACATATTTCCAAAGAAAGTTAAGGGTAAAATTTATGCAGATGTGTGGTGGGGGTGTGCAAAAAGTATACTTCATTTAGACGTATTAAACGATGTTTAATGTTCGGATACATCACACTGAGGAGTTCTCGGAGTAAAAGTTGGTATCTGTAAATCATGTGTTTTGTAACACTGACAGATTATAATACTTAAGGAGGGAGTGATGTGAGACGTGAAGGAATGAGCTGTACGTGAAGTGCAAGTAAAGGCTCATATTTTCGAGTAATATATTAACTGCTGGTAGCTAAAAAAAAAAATGGTCGAGTAATCTTGAACCTTTCATGATTGGTGGCTTCTGAAAATAGATACTAACCAAAGTAATGTAATGACTGCCTAAATGGTAATAGAAGAGGGACTGATTAATACAACTATTATCAATGGTGGAAGGGTGCAGTTGCTTGCTTGCGCAGATATTTCATGAGCTTTAAAACGGATGTGATCTAAAGAGTAAAAACGGAAAGCATGCCCACCAAAACCTGAATTCCTGTCTGTATGAGTGACCTGATTCTCCTGCATTCAATTCCATAAAATGATAAAGAGATTAATATCTTATAGGTAGACAGACGAATCTATATACCTCAATATAAGACTACGATGACTCACACAGAATTTAAAACCTATTTTTGGAGGCTCGCACGCGCTCCAATATTCCGACCTCTCATGACCTGGAATTTGGTGAAGTATCTCACGATGACACCAAAAGCAATTTGTGGCTTGCAATCCTTCAAGGCCATAACGGCGCGTCATCCCACGTGAGAAACGATGATTTCTATCCATAAATCCTTCACTTTTATTTAGGCCAAGGAAAAATCTTGAGACCATTTGGGTTTTGTGGTAAGATGTATTTCCTTTGAATGGAAGGGGCATCTACATGCTGGGGACATTTGACCATTAGAAAAACGTATATATATATATATATATATATATATATATATATATATATATATATATATATATATATATATATATATATATATATATATATATATATATATATACTATATATATATATATATATATATATATATATATATATATATATATATATGTATGTTCAACTAGAAATCGGACCATGATATATCTATAGACAAAACTTGGCACAGGCCACTTTAGAGTGGACTAAAAGAACATTTAAAATAATAACGGTAACGACTAAAGGAATGGTTAAACATATATATATATATATATAATATATATATATATATAATATATATATATATATATATATATATATATATATATATATATATATATATATATATATATATATATATATTATAATATATATATATATATAAATATATATATATATAATATATATATATATATATATATATATATATATATATATATATATATATATATATATATATATATATATAATATTTATTCACAAGTCTTCCCATACTTATTTTATACATTTTTTTACATATGCTAAAATTTTATGCGCTCTACTCATGACGATTTACACATCACCGATTAATACCATGCACGCGACTATTTCTTATTTTTATATATGGTGCATGGGCCTGGCTACCACTCACTTACTACTGCCCAACAAGACAACAATTCAATTTACCTACAAGCAAGTGTGGACATAGCAATTATGCCAAGGAGCATGGAGAAGGTTGAAGGACCAACGCAGCCAGGCGATAACCGATCGTGTGGACAAGGCTTTAAATGCCATAGATAAGATCATAGAATTTAGGCCAAAAGTCAAGCCCCGGAACCTATGAGGTCATTCAGCGCTGAGAAAGAAAGTGACAACCAGTAAGAAGGTTTGAAAGATGTAACAGGAGAAAAACCTCGCAGTTGCACTAGGAATTTTTTTTAGAGAGGGTGGAAAGTCAAACTGAATATGAACGGAGGTACAGTAAAAGAAATGAAAGAGGTTGCCGCTAGGGGCCGAAGGGACACTGCACAGAACCTTAAGTAAGGCCTACTGTTCACCACGGGGCCTAGATGTCATGTCACACAGCTCCCTACCAGGTGGTTTTCATTCCCTCAACTATAACCACAAACCAGCATTCCCAAGTGTCACGCACAATCACATACATTGCTGTTCACTCATTTATAGCTTTATGCTAGTTGAATTTATATTGGAATATAAAATTTAGGCCAAAGGCCAAGCGTTGGCACCTATGAGGTCATTCAGTGGTGAAACAGAAATTGACAGCCAGTAAGAAGGTTTGAAAGGTGTAACAGGAGGGAAACCTCACAGTTGCACTATGAAGCAATTATTAGGAGAGGGTGGAAGTAAGGTGGAAGAAAGCGAATATGAACGGAGGTACGGTGAGAGGAATGAAAAGGGTTGCAGCTGGGGGCCGATGGGTTTATACTTGATGTTATTGCCCAGCCTAAGCAATATGTTTTCGCGCCTCACTTCCTCGCCCTAACTTCTGGTCTGTCCTCCTCGGTCTAAGCAATTCTTTACTGAGTCTTCCATTCTCACCTTAAGCAATTCCTTAACTCTCCCGTAGGTGGGTAGTGACGTCAGTGCACCTCACGTGGGGCACTGTAGGCATTACTCAAGGTTCTTTGCAGCGTCCCTTCGGCTCGTAGCTGCAACCTCTTACATTTCCTTTTCTCTACCGCCCTCATATTCTCTTCTTCCATCTGACTTCCTACCCCCTTTAACAATTGTTTCACAGTGCAGCTGCAAGGTTTTCCTCATGTAACATTTTTCAAGCCTTCTCACTGTCAATTTCGCTTGGCCTTTGGCCTAAATTCTATATTCAAATTCCAATTCCTTGACTCTTTCTTTCTCTTCCGGCTTTCCCCTTCAAAGAACGTTCAGTTACGATGAAGCTTGCTTAGCAAATCTATTGTCCTTTATAGCACGACCCATATTAAACGACGGCACGATTTGCGTAAAAACAGACTTAGCAGCATCCCGAGATGTGTCTTCGTAAAGAACCTCTTAGTGGCGTTTACCTTTTCCCAAATAAACTAAGACACTCATCCTAGTAAGTAACCTCCATAATTTGAGAGTTATTTCTTTCACTATAATGCTTATTGTTCGTGCCTGGCACCAGTTTCTCAGATTCGTCTCTTCACAATTAACTAAACGCATTTAAAATGTAATAACATTTTACCACAACCATTCTGTTCTAGAGCAACCAGTTTATTAAAAACTGATATTGAGAATTCATTTGTAAAATATGGGGCCCATGTACCAAGAAGTTTTTTATAACCTGTATTTTACTTCACTCACTAATTTACAAATTCCTTCAGTAGTTTACAATTTTATTTCCGCAATAAGCAGAAACGATGGCAATTAAAGAGACCCATTAACACAAATACCATTTCATATGATACAACCACATGAAGCATTCCATATCTACCGTGTAGCTGTAGATATTCTGATCAGTTCAAGACCGAATTCTGACTAGACATTGGCTTTTTGCTACTTACGATCTTTTTTATTATAAACATTTAACTAGTCAGTAATTATGAAATCAGTTATATCTTAAATAATCGTTTATTTATGGAAGAAGGTATCGGTAACTATTTCCTAAACGACTGAATTCAGACTAGTCGTTGGCTTGCATTTACTATCTTAATTTTTTTATGGCCAGACGTGATTATGTAATTAGTAACAATTTCCTCGAGTTATTTATGGATGAAACTGCCTGTAATTATTTTCTAAATGACTGGGAACTAATATAACTTTTCGAAATTTGTATAAAGTGTGGGGGGGGGCGGGAATTATCCAGGGGGCAGTTGTCCTATGTTGGCAATTGTCCGTGGAGTTGTTGTCTCGGGGGCAGTGAATGGAAACAATTTTTTTTATTAGCCCCATGAAACACAATTTGATAATTAGTTTTACTTTCTAATTACACGTTGTTCTAATGCATTAAAATTACGTAATTTACACATTTTTTTGCTCCTTTGTACTGTACATTTTTTTTTTGCTCCTTGGTACTGTACTTTTTTTTTTGCTCCTTGGTACTGTACATTTTTGTTGTTGCTCCTTGGTATTTTTGCTCCTTGGTACTGTACTTTTTTTTGCCCCTTGGTACTGAACGTTTTTTTTTTTTGGCTCCTTGGTACTGTACATTTTTTTTTTGCTCCTTGGTACTGTACATTTTTTATTTTGCTCCTTAATACTGTACATTTTTTTTTTTGCTCCTTGGCACTGTACATTTTTTTTTGCTCCTTGGTACTGTACACTTTTTTTTTTGCTCCTTGGTACTGTACATTTTTTTTGCTCCTTGGTACTGTACATTTTTTTTTGTTCCTTGGTACTGTACATTTTTTTTTGTTCCTTGGTACTGTACATTTTTTGCTCCCTTAGTACTGCAGCATTTTTTTTTGCTCCTTGGTACTGTACATTTTTTTGCTCCTTGGTACTGTACATTTTTTTTGCTCCTTGGTACTGTACATTTTTTTGCTCCTTGGTACTGTACTTTTTTTTTGCCCTTGGTACTGTACTTTTTTTGCCCTTGGTACTGTACTTTTTTTTTGCTCCTTCCTGCAGTTGGTACTGTACACTTTTTTTGCTCCAATTGTGTACTGTACATTTTTCTCCTTGGTACTGTAATTTTTTTTTTGTACATTTATTTTTTTTGCCCTTGGTACTGTACATTTTTTTTTTTTGCTCCTTGGTACTGTACTTTTTTTTTGCTCCTTGGTACTGTACTTTTTTTGCTCCTTGGTACTTACATTTTTTTTTTTTTTTGCTCCTTGGTACTGTACTTTTTTTTTCCCCTTGGTACTTTTTTGTTCCTACATTTTTTTTTGTTCCTTGGTACTGTATTTTTTTTTTGTTCCTTGGTACTGTACATTTTTTTTGCTCCTTAGTACTGTACAATTTTTTTTTGCTCCTTGGTACTGTACATTTTTTTTGCTCCTTGGTACTGTACATTTTTGCTCCTTGGTACTGTACATTTTTTTTTGCTCCTTGGTACTGTACATTTTTTTTATTTTTTTTGCTCCTTGGTACTGTACTTTTTTTTTGCTCCTTGGTACTGTACTTTTTTTTTTTGCTCCTTGGTACTGTACTTTTTTGCTCCTTGGTACTGTCCTTTTTTTTTTTTTTGCTCCTTGGTACTGTACTCTTTTTTTTCCTCCTTGGTCCTGTACATTTTTTTTCTCATTGGTACTGTACATTTTTTTTTTTTGCTCCTTGGTACTGTACATTTTTTTTTGCTCCTTGGTACTGTACATTTTTTTGCTCCTTGGTACTGTCCTTTTTTTTTTGCTCCTTGGTACTGTACGTTTTTTTTTTTTTTTTTTGCTCCTTGGTACTGTACTCTTTTTGCTCCTTGGTACTGTACTTTTTCTGCTCCTTGGTACTGTACATTTTTTTGCTCCTGGTACTGTCCATTTTTTTTTTTACTCATTTTTTCTCCTGGTACTGTACATTTTTTTGCCTTGGTACTGTTTTTTTTGCTCCTTGGTACTGTAATTTTTTTTTTTGCTCCTTGGTACTGTACATTTTTTTTTGCTCCTTGGTACTGTAATTTTTTTTTTTTTTTGCTCCTTGGTACTGTACATTTTTTTTTGCTCCTTGGTACTGTCCATTTTTTTTTGCTCCTTGGTACTGTACTTTTTTTTTTGCCTTGGCTGTGTACTTTTTTTTTTTGCTCCTTGGTCCATTTTTTGCTCATTGGTACTGGCACTGTTTTTTTTGCTCCTTGGCACTGTACTTTTTTTGCTCCTTGGTACTGTACTTTTTTTTTCCTTGGTACTGTACTTTTTTTTTGCTCCTTGGCACTGTACTTTTTTTTTGCTCCTTGGCACTGTACTTTTTTTTTGCTCCTTGGCACTGTACTTTTTTTTTTTTTTAGCTCCTTGGTACTGTACATTTTTTTTTGCTCCTTGGTACTGTACTTTTTTTTTGCTCCTTGGTACTGTACTTTTTTTTTTTTTGCTCCTTGGTACTGTACTTTTTTTGCTCCTTGGTACTGTACATTTTTTTTTTTTTTTGCTCCTTGGTACTGTACTTTTTTTTTTTTGCTCCTTGGTACTGTACATTTTTTTTTTTGGTACTCCCTTTTACTGTACTTTTTTGCTCCTTGGCACTGTACTTTTTTTGCCCTTGGCACTGTACTTTTTATTTTTTTTGCCTTGGTACTGTGCCCTTGGCACTGTTTTTTTGCTCCTTGGTACTGTGCATTTTTTGTTTTTTGCTCCTTGGTACTGTGCATATTTTTTTTTGCTCCTTGGTACTGTGCATATTTTTTTTTGTTCCTTGGTACTGTGCATTTTTTTTTTTTGCTCCTTGGTACTGTGCATTTGTTGCTCCTTGGTACTGTGCATCTTTTGTGCTCCTTGGTACTGTGCATCTTTTGTGCTCCTTGGTACTGTGCATATTTTGTGCTCCTTGGTACTGTGCATTTTTTTTTTTGCTCCTAGGAATATACATTTTTTTTGCTCCTTGGAACTATACATTTTTTTTGCTCCTTGGAACTATACATTTTTTTTTGCTCCTTGGTGCTGTACATTTTTTTGCTCCTTGGTACTGTACATTTATTTATTAGGATGGAGTCAGATTTAAACTCCTTGTCCCACAAATTAAGGCCATTTGAATCATCACAAACAGTACCCAAACCACATTTCCACTATAAGTGTTGCACAAATGGAATTTTCAACAACTCCATGAGGGTGGCTTACATTAATTTGCTTATGTTTAAAATTTGATATAGGCCTTTCACATGAATAAAAACAGACTTGGTATATTTCTAAATTAAGTAGTTTTTACCTTCAACATCTGTGATTATATGGATGATAAACCAGATTCCACATACTTCGTTTTCCCCTATAAAATACAGAGGAAGTAGTCAAGAACTTTAAAGTGACCCACTATTTTTATTTTAAAAAATAACACAGGCAAATGGTTGGTTTGCGAATGCAGAATATCCGAGGAACTTAATTGCTACGGGCCTTGTTATCCCATAACCAGGTTCCTTATACAAAACATCCGTTCTCAATGTTCCATGGATAACCCAGTACAACAAAGGCTTATGGATAAAAAGCCCGGATAAATGAATTTATTAACAATAATTGAAGTACTAATACGTAGAGAACACATGAACACTTAACGTCATACACTAAGTGACAATAGTGTCTCCTGGATTCTTGATAACATCGAAACCCTGCAGATACGGATCTTGCCGAGAAATTATGTCTTGAAAATTACTCTTAACTTCGGGTAGATCCAAGAACCTTCAAATGCAGCTTGCAGTATCTCCCACAGTAGGATAAATGGTTCTCTCTCCAAGAGAGCTCTCTTAAACATTTGCAAAGCAAAGCAAATGCCAGACACTGCACCAGTCTTGGTGAGGGCGGTTACAACATAACAGTAGCACGTGCAGAAATCCTCGTAGGCGTGCACAAACCTACGTACCAACGGTAATCAACGGGCAAACAAAGTTTCACTTTCTTCTTCGGTTACAAGAGCATAAAACGCTACAGGTGCTTCAAGAGCATAAAACGCTACCAGTGCTTCATGAAATTCCATAAGCCGAGCTCTTCTTATTACCTTGCGGCTACGTCTCACTTAAACCATTACATGGTCACGACGATACCACATTACGTCGAAGACTGTCTCCATCAACATCGTAATTATCGATACTTCAATGCAATGCCGAAATAAGAGAATGGGAAGTCAAGTCAGTAACTACCAGCCGGTACCATCCACTTCGCTCGCACCTCACCTGCGACAAGACCCTCGTCCGAAAATAAAGAAAACACGTTGAAAGTTAAACAAGCAATTCTCCATGATGAAAAATACCTTACCTTGTTACACTAACTTAAAAATCTATCAGGGTTTTAATGAAAAACGATGCATGGGAAATTGAGAAATTAAATGAATAGAAGCCTATTACCCACTGAAAACATGTAACCATCTGGAGTAAGATTATCTCGTACATTTTATATAAATTATGCATTCAGGGTGTATAACATTCATACTTTACGATGCTACTCTGCTTTGACGCCATTTAAAGTTGACACTTATAAAAATAAGGTAACCCACATACTATGATCAAAGTCGTACTCTTAAAAAGATACCTTTGATCTTTCAACAATTCAGGTAAAAGTTAAAGAAACCGCTGAACTTTAAAATAAAGCAACGAAGTTGTGTAATGTGAGTTCTCGTTAGGGAGGAAATTATATAGATCAGTTTTACCACTAATTATCAAAAGACTCAACAGCTCCTACCTTAATATACTGTATTTAAGAATGTACTGTATATTGGTACTTGCATTAACTGCCTAGATGACCTTTAAAAACATTTCAGGTGCTATATAGCAAATACGGTCTAACACCTGACTGCCATGGATAGCTTGGCGAACACTGACGTTCATTGCAAAAAAAAAAAAAAGTATACCTTAGTTTTACCAGACCACTGAGCTGATTAACAGCTCTCCTAGGGCTGGCCCGAAGGATTAGACTTATTTTACGTGGCTAAGAACCAACTGGTTAAGCAACGGGACCTACAGCTTATTGTGGAATCCGAACCACATTATAGCGAGAAATGAATTTCTATCACCAGAAATAAATTCCTCAACTATTCATCAGCCAGCCACGCGGAATTGAACCCGCCCATCATCGAGACAGTCTGAAGCTCAACGAGTCGGCCAACAAAGGCTACGTTCATTGCAGCGTCGCATTCACTAAATGGGTACCAACAATTGCATCCAACTCTCATCTTCACAACCTCATTATGTTAATGCGTATTTCACATACACAAAGCCTTGTTCAAGGAAGCATCACCGTGCCCGCTTATGATATGACCACCCCCACAACTCACTGCCCTCATTCTAGGATAGTATGAATGTGTCAGTGCCTTGTGATCATGGACAGCATCATAATCATTGTGCCGATAGTACCATTTACTCACTGCATGTGTTCGCGGATAGCCTAACACGCATTTGACAGGGTTCATGGAAAATAATTTCGTTGCCCACGTTCTTGGATGGCGACACAAAACTATCACCAGTATTTACGAGTAATATTACAACCTCATGGCCAGTATTCAAGAGTAACTTCCAAATTCATTGCTTGTGCATGAGTATCAAATTTATTGCCCGTGTTTTTGAGAGAAAATGTTTGTGTACTTTACAGTGGTAACACTGTTCATAGAGTAAAACTCATTGCCTGTGCTCATAGCACTCATTGCCTGCATCCATAAGGGTAACACACTCATTGCCTGCATTCATAAGGGTAACACACTCATTGCCTGCATCCATAAGGGTAACACACTCATTGCCTGCATTCATAAAGTAACACACTCATTGCCTGGGCATTCATAAGGGTACACTCATTGCCTGCATCCATAAGGGTAACACACTCATTGCCTGCATTCATAAGGGTAACACAATTGCCTGCATTCATAAGGGTAACACACTCATTGCCTGCATCCATAAAGTCATTGCCTGCATTCATAAAGGTAACACACTCATTGCCTGCATCCATAAGGGTAACACACTCATTGCCTGCATTCATAAGGGTAACACACTCATTGCCTGCATTCATAAGGGTAACACACTCATTGCCTGCATCCATAAGGGTAACACACTCATTGCCTGCATTCATAAGGGTAACACACTCATTGCCTGCATTCATAAGGGTAACACACTCATTGCCTGCATCCATAAGGGTAACACACTCATTGCCTGCATCCATAAGGGTAACACACCTCATTGCCTGCATCCATATGGGTAACACTCATTGCCTGCATTCATAAGGGGTAACACACTCATTGCCTGCATTCATAAGGGTAACACACTCATTGCCTGCATTCATAAGGGTAACACACTCATTGCCTGCATTCATAAAGTGGTAACACACTCATTGCCTGCATCCATAAGGGTAACACACTCATTGCCTGCATTCATAAGGGTAACACACTCATTGCCTGCATTCATAAGGGTAACACACTCATTGCCTGCATTCATAAGTAACACCTCATTGCCTGCATCCATAAAAGGGTAACACACTCATTGCCTGCATCCATAAAGGGTAACACACTCATTGCCTGCATTCATAAGGGTAACACACTCATTGCCTGCATTCATATGGGTAACACACTCATTGCCTGCATCCATAAGGGTAAACACACTCATTGCCTGCATTCATAAGGGTAACACACTCATTGCCTGCATCCATAAGGGTAACACACTCATTGCCTGCATTCATAAGGGTAACACACTCATTGCCTGCATCCATAAGGGTAACACACTCATTGCCTGCATTCATAAGGGTAACACACTCATTGCCTGCATTCATAAGGGTAACACACTCATTGCCTGCATTCATAAGGGTAACACACTCATTGCCTGCATTCATAAGGGTAACACACTCATTGCCTGCATTCATAAGGGTAACACACTCATTGCCTGCATTCATAAGGGTAACACACTCATTGCCTGCATTCAAAGGGTAAACACTCATTGCCTGCATTCAAAAGAGTAACACACTCATTGCCTACATTCAAAAGAGTAACACACTCATTGCCTGCATTCAAAAGAGTAACACACTCATTGCCTGCATTCAAAAGAGTAACACACTCATTGCCTGCATTCAAAAGAGTAACACACTCATTGCCTGCATTCAAAAGAGTAATACCTCATTGCCTGCATTCAAAAGAGTAACACACTCATTGCCTGCATTCAAAAGAGTAACACACTCATTGCCTGCATTCGAAAGAGTAACACACCCATTGCCTGCATTCATAAGAGTAACACACCCACTGCCTGCATTACATTCATAGAGTAACACACTCACTGCCTGCATTGCATTCATAAAGTAACACACTCACTGCCTGCATTGCATTCATAAAGTAACACACTCACTGCCTGCATTGCATTCATAGAGTAACACACTCACTGCCTGCATTTACAGAGTAACACACTCACTGCCTGCATTCAGAGTAACACACTCACTGCCTGCATTCAGAGTAACACACTCACTGCTTGCATTCATAGAGTAACACACGCACTGCCTGCATTCATAGAGTAACACACGCACTGCCTGCATTTATAAAGTAACATACAAACTCAATGTTAGTGGATAGCATCATAAATACACTTATGCGATGAGTAACCTAATAATACCAAAACTAACCAACATACCTCATAAACTTACTACACCCCAATCAAAGTAAACATATTCCAGTTATTCTATGCAAAAAACATGACAATTTCCATGAGAACATTTCCATACTTTCAACTAACAAAAAAAAAACTGCTTTCGTGTTATCTGTTAACAGGAACTGAAAGTTCCTAGCTATGAGTTACTGACAAACTTCATAAAACTAATTCCATCTGCTACCAGCAGACATACAAACATTACACTGGGCAACCTCTGTCTGGGGAAAATTTTGCATGGTTTTGATGATTCTCAAAATATTAGCTATTGGGTAAACAAGCCCTATTATCGCAAAGGAAACGTACATATAACCAGAAATTTTCTGGTTGCGAGAAAGGAAATACAAAGTTCGAATCCCCTAAAAATTCTGTTAACTCTAACGCCAAATTTACGCTTAAAAATTTAAGTTCGGGAAAAACTTCTATGAATGACCAAAACTTATCTGACTTAACCTAACCACAAACTTAATCCATTTTCAGGAACCTAAAATTCTAAAATAAAACATACCAAGAGGCCAGACCTGTACATGAATTTGTTTTAATGCTGAATATTGTAGTTTGAAGGCATAGACATTAATTTCCTCAAACATCAGGGAGCTTCTGCAAACTTAACCGATTGGGAGGTAGCCAAGCACATTTAAACGCCTCATACCTATCTGAACTTACAAGAAAACTAAGCAACAGATTAAGTCTATACTTACCAACCTAACAACCACCCAAGAATCTGCATAGTAGGTCATACGACCTACTATGCAGAACATGGGGGCTCCCCCACCCCTCCAGGGGCGCCGCCCCAAAGGGGTGGAGGATAAGGTGTATATACTGTTCAAAAACAGTATATACAAAAGTAAATTTATTACAAAAATTATAGTAAATTCATGAGAAATAAAAAAAAAAATTCATAAAGTATATATATTACAAAAGTTTAAAACAGTAAACTTGACAAATAAAAAAATTAAAACTTATTACAAAAGCTAGAAAAAGCAAATTTATGACAAATTAAAAAAAAGAAGAAAAAAATGACAAAACTAAACTTAGCGGAAAAAATGCCTCCTACATACCTGTTGCTAAAGAGAGCAGCTTTATCATGCGTGAAGCTTCACCGTTAGAACAAGAACTCTAAAGTCAGACTCTTACCAAAAATATCCTGGAAAAGACAAAGCTTACTCTAAGTCTTGTAAATTTGGGGGGTTTACTAAGGTCAGATTATGGTAAACGCCCACAGAAATATTTATAACGACTGCCAAAGATTTGTGCGAGACTCAGCACGCAGCAAGATTCCAATATCCCCAGAACAATTATACTACAATATTAGCAATAATACGGTTAAGTTACAGCGTTACCTTGCAGAAGCCCAGGTATAACTTGACAAACGAAGTGACAACAATCAATGGAAATCCCAAGCGCCAACTGTAGTCTAGTCGCGTGATAAAAGGTTTTTTCGTAAAAACTTCACAAGACCAATTACGCTACGATAAATTAAGGAGGAATTAAATACAACACTCCCAAGGGAAAAAAAACTATCGCTTCGCAAACTACCATTAAACGTCTCCCGCCCAGAACGAAGATACAGTCGAAGGTCCGAAGGTTCAAATGTCCGAGCGAAGAACGGTGTTGTCAATTTGCCAAGGACTCTAAAGTCTTAGTAGTGTCTTGCTTCTTGGAACATGACCGAATGCGACCTATGGATATCACTGAAATCGCTAACTTTGAAAGTACAGTATTATTTTTATTTCCTACTACCTTCTTTTACTTGTCTTTCATGGAAGCTTAGAACACAGCACATGAATAGATTTTCCTGAGCGTAACTCTTAATTTCTTTTAGGGCTCACGATATAATTTTCTTTTCATCACTTTAATGAAATAACTTTTAATTCGCTTGGATATTTGGTCATAACGATATATAATGACATATTCCATATACTTATATACACACACGTATATATTATGTGTGTGTGTGAGTATACCGTATAACTGGATACATTACATAAAACTTGCTACACTGGTATATGATTCGCAACCAAGTACAAATGAATATTACTATAAAATTAAACGTACTTCCCCTTGCATTACTGCTGTGAAACTGATACCCGAGTTTTTATGCAGGATATTCATATCTTTTTTTTTATTACTGAAGTATCCGGGCTAATACTTGTGGCTGGTGTGTTATCTCAGCCTAGTGGTTAACTGCCTCCTTTGAGCAAGCGTTGAAAATCCCCGTTTTGGGCACTTGTTTAAATTATAATTTCTGCTGATTTTTTTCGTTTTCCTTTTGTTCACGTGCAAACGTGTGTGTGTGTGTGTGTGTATGTACAAATGTATCTATATACAGAAATGTGTATAATGTTAAATTTGAGTGCATGCATACGTCCAAATGCTCTACACAAATGACGGCTCGAGGTTCTTGTTGTGCGGCGCCTAACGGACTTGACCAAAGGGTGTTACCTGGCTTTCGCTCGGCGCTCTTGTGTCCCCTGACGGACGGACGCGATGTGTCTGGTGGATGGGGGCGTGATGTCTGGTCTCCTGCTGAAGGGGAGTATACGATGGATATTTATGGTCGGTTTCTGGATAGCGAATGCTTACCGCTTCACCTATTAGGAAGCGACCATAGTTGTCCTATCTGTGTACACCCTGGGTGCCTTCTATCAGCCCTTGTAGGGATGGCTTCCGATCGTGGGAGTCTATTTAATGTTGATGAATGGCCTTAGATTTTTATGGGCCAGAATGCGTCTCCGAAGGGTCGTTGCGGTGTGCCCGATGTAGTATTGGTTGTGAGATTTGCACATCTCCTCTGGACAAGTAAATTTGCAAACT
>NC_089795.1:22245267-22255267 GCF_040412425.1 Macrobrachium rosenbergii
AAGATGAGATATGCTTATGACTTCTTCCATAAATTGTTCCTTGTTTTCTGTATAATTTAATTTAGCATTTTAATACTATCCAGTTATTTGGTTTACTCTCATAGCAAGGAGGTGTAGCAGTTACTCCTGTTCATTAGTTAAGTACTTAATTTCTCTCTTTTTTTTTTAAGAACAATTTGTCCAACTTGTTCGTTGATATTGGGCCCTAAATTACGATATGCTCTGACCCTTCTTTAAAGGTTGTAATCAACAGAATGTACTCGTATTATGACGACTTGGTCCTTGTTCTTTATAAGGGAGTATTCTGCCGATGAACCCGTGTTGTCTATTTGCTTTTAACTTCTCAGAACAAGAGTGTTTTTACTGACTTTATATTTTTAATCTGTTTTGCTAAAAAAATTAATTTTTGTATCACCATTTTGAGTTCTTCCCGGTTGTCTTTACTCATTATTTTGCTAAGTTATAATTTTCTGGTTTATTTTTAGCAAAGACTTTACCATTACATTTTAAGAACTGAAAAAAAGACTGTTGGGTAAGAATTGAAATGAAATATCTTGTTATCTGCCTTCTTGTGAAGGACGCCTCCTGCATTACATGTTCATATTTCTCTTTCTGTCATACTCGTCATTGCTGCTTTGGTCTGCAAGTAAGGTATACTCGAACGCTGTCTTTTATCCTGTCAATCTCCTGCGACTCTCCGGACGTCTACCAGCTATATCAGTTTTCTGTCAGATTCTCCTCAGAAAATGGTAACCCTAACATATATACTTCATGTAGTTAAGTAAAACACACACACACACACACACACACACACACACACACACACACACACACACACACACACACATATATATATATATATATATATATATATATATATATATATATAATATATATACTGTATATATATATAAATATATATAGATATATATACATATATATAAATATACTATATATATAAATATATGTATATATATATATATATATATATATATATATATATATATATATATATATATACACATTCATATATTGTATATATATATATATATATATATATATATATATATATATATATATATATATATATATATATATATATAGTGTATAATATATACATTCATATATGCATATATATATGTGACACCTGGCCCCTGTGGACAATTACCCCAAGGACAAGTATCCCCAGGACAATTAACCCCCTTTGTTATATGCTGTATACGGAAAAGGATAATTTTTAAATTGAGTTTTTTGGTAATGGTAAAAAAAATGATGGGGTATTCAAAACCTCAAAAAATCAGAAACGTAATAAAAATTAGTTTTGGGTTTTTTAAATATTGGGGGTTAAAATAATTTTCATAAAAAAAATTACCAAAAAACATAAGAATCGATAAATTTAAGAACAAAAGTTCAGAAAATAGAAGAAAAAAATAAAAATGGAGGATCCATAATTAATTTATCAATTGATGTGGGAACCCGGTAAACTAATTCAAACAAACCAATCAACGAATCTGAGAGAGATAAATAAAAAAAAATAAACTATAAATGATAAGGAAATTTATTTTTAAAAAATCATTGTAAGAATGTTTACATTGCAATACGAAGATTAAAATGAATATTAGATTGATTAAAAGACATGGAAACTTTTAAATCACTTTCTAAAAATGTAAATTACACGAGATTCCTCACAGATATTGCATGCACTTCTATTTGCATAATTTCTTACTGCTCTAACAATACGTTTCGAAACATCAATTTTTTTTTTCTAGATGGCTGTTTGTCGATACCTGCCGAAAATTGAGTCATATAAACCTACTGTAATGCTTGCTCTCTTTCCCCCCTCCCCTACCCCTACCTTTCCCTTCCCCCTCTTCCTCCTCCTCCCCTTCCACCTCCTTTATCCCTCCCTTCCCCTAGCGGGTTCCGTCCTCAGCTACCACTCTGTTGGCCGCGAGTTTGAATCTCCGACCGGCCAATGATGAATAAGAGGAATTTTATTTCTGGTGATAGAGATTCATTTCTCGCTATAATGTGGTTCGGATTCCACAATAAGCTGTAGGTCCCGTTGCTGGGTAACCAGTTGGTTCTTAGCCACGTAAAATAAATCTAATCCTTCGGGCCAGCCCTAGGAGGGCTATTAATCAGCTCAGTGGTCTGTTTGAACTAAGATATACTTAACTTTTTCCCCTTCCCCCTCAAATTTTCAAGATTAAATGACCCAACGGGTCACGGGTGATCTAGTGTATCTTAAAACCTTCCAGGCAACAACCAACATTAGACTGGAAACTTCTGTTCCACCTTTCCGCAGCATTATTTGGTCTTGGCATTTCATCTGCCGTTCTGTTGCGCATATTCCACAGGTCTATTTTCAACACTGGTTCTCGCCGTCTTCTCAAAGTGATCTTGCAACGGGTACGTTTCAGGAGGAAGTATTTCACAAAGAGTTTCAAAAGCTTTTTCAACATCACAGGTACGAACAAAAGCTACAGCAGCTAACATTTTCATAGATACGGAAAACTATTAATCACGGCTTTTTCAAAATCTACCTTGATAGTTTTTGGCGCCTAATCTTGTTTTAGTAATCTTAGATGCCCAAGAAAATTAGTATCGGATAAAAGAGCGTAAATTAATGGTACTGAATGGTCATTGGGCAGTCCATGGATTGTTTATAACTGTGAAAATATCCAGAGAACTGTCTTGAATGTTCCCTCCAGATACCAGTGCCGTGCTCTGCATAAATAATCCAAGTTTTCACGCGTTATAAAAATCAGAATTCTTTTTTCAATAGGGCCGGAGTCGTTCAGCAAAAAATATTGGCCATGTTGTGTTCTTGTATGCTCGTTCGTAAAAACTAATTCTTCGGCGTTTAGAAGTACAGGCTGTAAGTGAGACGAACATTCTCGCTGACGTCAAATGTTACGTTTTAAGTGGTGAATTGGAGGCACATTTGCTCCTGTTTCCTCTGTATTGGTAGCTTGCGTTTTAGTTTTCTGTAAAAGAAAACTATTGAGATGGCTATTTGTCTGTCCGTCCGTACTTTTCTATCCGCCCTCATCTTTAAAATTATTGAGGTTGGGAGGATGCAAATTGCTATGCTGATCATTCACCCTCCAATCATCAAACATACCAACTTGCAGCCCTCTAGCCTCAGTAGCTTTGTATCTTATATGAGGTTAAGTTAGCCATGATCGTGGTGTCCGCACCAAGCATAGGTGTCAATAACGCAGGCCACCACCAGGCCGTGGTTGTAAAGTTCTTGTTGGCCGCGGCTGAGAGTTCACGGGACGCAGCTCATACAGCATTATAAGCTGTACAGTAGGGGTCTGATTGAGCTGGAAGACTTGGCGCGCATTTTTTCTATTTATCTTGTGGATAGTTTTAGCGTCTTCATTTTTGTTTCATCTGGCGCACGGGAGTGATCTTAAAGCTCCACCCAACAATTTATTTTGGTTATGCATTTTTCTTCAGCTTTGCAGGTTTTGTTTCTGTTCTTTCACACTCAAAAGACACAACACCATTTGCCAAGTCTTCTGTTCAACATAAATATATCCACCATAAACTGGTCTGTCTTTTCCTCTATCACTTTCTATAAAATTATATGATGCTTAAGGGCTTAACTCTTTTCTCTAATGCTAAAGAAGAAAATTTAAATGCATTTCAAAGGAAAACCAAAATGTAAATATATTTTTAAACTGTATTCAAAAGCTATTGAAAGTGTAATCTGTTAAGTTGTTATAATCGTTAAATTGGAATGTATTCAAAAGCAACTCATATTGTAACGATTGCTATTGTTGTAGGTAATATGTACACCTCAATACATTTTACTGAAAATTTTATTTTTTCGTTTTTTAAATTTAGTTATCCTTTCCAAACAGAATATAATATCGGGTGTAATTGTCCTTGGGGTAAAATTTGTCTTAGGGATAGTTGTCCTCGGAGGTAATTGTCCAGGAGGGGTAACCTAATACCACACACACACACACACACACACACACACACACACACACGCCCACACGCACACAATATAACAGCATATGAGCAGTGTATATATAATGTGTGTGTGTGTGTGTGTGTGACACAATGCACACACACACATATTAGCAGAGAGTGTGTGTGTGTGTGTGTGTGTACTGCAAGGGCCGGAAGAAAATACTGAAAAGCACTTATGCCCCCTAATACTTCTTCTGGCTCTTGCATTACATTTAGCCACGTGATCCTGGTGACGGTATAGCAAACACAACACACACACACACATACACACACACACACACACACACACACACACACACACACACATATATATATATATATATATATATATATATATATATATATATATATATACATATGGATAAGACTCTGTTCAAAAATGTCAGTTGTCTTTCCATCTATACAATAACATGCTTTGTTGAAAAGCATCTGTAGCAAGTTATTTGACTTGAGCATCACCTGATGCCAGGGTCAGTAGAAATGGGCCACCTCCATATTACTGTTTGTATCCTCAGCCAATTCGCTCAAAATCAAACAAATACGTTTGTGAAGTGTTGGGAGCAAACTTTTGCAGGGAAAGTCCTTACAGAGTATTGCTTGGTTTTTCCACTCTCCCTTTCGGCTGATATATTGACTTTATGTGTTCATTTAAAGAACTTACTGATGCTCGAGCTTTTAAATTAAAACCTTTTATAAATATCGTTTCCATGTCTTTTGAAAGACTTGGGTCTGAATCATATGAGTGTATTCAAGAAAACGTTCTCTCTTTTTGTTCAAATTTAAGCAAATCACCATCATAACTAACAAAACGTGCAATTATCGCGCTGAGAAATATTTCCACGAATAAACAAGTAAAATGCGCCGAAGTTTCATCGGCAATCGAGTTTTCTGTACATCCGCTACAGCGTATAACCAAGGCCACCGAAAACAGATCTATCTTTCGGTGGTCTCGGTATGATGCTGTAAGAGCCGCGACCCATAAAACTTAACCATGGCCCTGTGGTGGCCCATCCCATATCGTTGCCAGAATAATGATTACGGGTAACTTCTGACTCATAAAATAAAAAGTACATTAGGACCTGAGGCCGCAAATTGGTATGTTTTGATGAATTGATGGTAGGTGATCAACACACCAATTTGCAGCCTCTAACCTCACAGCTTTTAAGATCTGAGGGTGGAGAGAAAAGGCGGACAGAATAAAGTGCTGACGGACAGACAAAGTTGGGACAATAGTTTTACAGAAAACTAAAAGTCAAGTATCTTCACTTAATTATTCAGATTTCATTTATTTCTGTTATCTAATGTTAGACATTTTCGTAAAATCTTTGAGCCCCATCTCCCGTTTATCGGGCACCCTTTTCAAAGTGATTATAACCATCGATTTACATGTTGGAGGGTGGGAACCAGATACTCAACGCAAATGCTCTGCAATAACGCTAAAAACTCATCCTATATGCATCAATCTATTTATAGTTAACGAAATTTTGTGACGTTAGTTATTTCCAGATATTCGCCTTCAACTCTGAAAAAAAAATCGCAGCTGAATCTCGCACAGATCATGAAAGTAAGGAAAAAAAAGGCCGAAAAAAGGAAAGTGGGTTTATATGCCCTTTAACATTTGGCTGATGGCAGCATAACCTAAAGATTTGCATTCTGGTACTACATTCTTCTAGGTTAATATATATTAAATGTTAATCTAACATGACTGTAACAAAGAGGGGTTTTATCTAGGATTACTGAGTAAACCTACTAGGGATTGAAGCAATCTATCTATCTTCTGTAATAATAAAATCCGAGTGGATCTTGGAAGTACGGCCTGGGTGGGGGCGGGGTAGGTAGGGGATCGGGAGGGTAGGGGAGATATGGAACATTCATCCTCCTCCTCCTTCTGCAAACCTGTTTGTCTGCCCGGATGGAGGCGGGGCAGGTAGGGGATCGGGAGGGTAGGGGAGACATGACACGTCCACCCTCCTCCTGCAAACCTGTTTGTCCGCCCCGGGTGGGGGGCGGGCTAGGTAGGGGATCAGGAGGGAAGGGGAGGCGTGACTCATCCATCCTCCTCCTGCAAACCTGTTTGTCCGGCCCGGGTGGGGGCGGGTTAGGTAGGGGATCAGGAGGGAAGGGGAGGCATGACCCATCCACCCTCCTCCTGCAAACCTGTTTTTCCAACCTGGGGTGGGGGCGTGGCAGGTAGGGGATCGTGAGAGTAGGGAAGACATGACACTTCCACCCTCCTCCTGCAAACCTGTTTGTCCTGCCCAGGTGGGGGCGGGGTAGGTAGGGGATTGGGAGGGTGCGGGTAACATGATACAGCCATCCTCCTCCTGAAAACCTGTTTGTCCGCCCCGGGTGGGGGCAGGGTAGGTAGGGGATAGGGAGGGTACGGGTAACATGTCACATCCACCCTCCCCCTGAAAACCTGTTTGTCCGCCCCGGCTGGGGGCGGGATAGGTAGGGGATCAGGAGGGTAGGGGAGACATGACACATGTATCATCCATGCTCGTAAAATCAATATTACAAAGCTACAGAGCCCGATGATCTCTCCAGACAATCCATTTCACAGAAAGCGATCGAGACAGAAGCAAGGAGATGAGAAGGTCTGCGCATTCAACTATTGCAGTTGATACATTTTTTGTTTCTACGTGACAAGCAGAGATAAGTCAGGATTATCTGCGCTTTAATCCACATTTTGTCAAAGACATACCTCAGTGTCAGAATTTTATTTATTCATACATAAACGTTGCTCTGAAAGATAGTCGCTTCTTACCATTATATTTCCTCTTCCCCTTCCTGTTAGATTATTTCTGAACATTCAGTGACCCATATATATTGTGTATGTGTGTGTGTGTGTGTGTGTTTGAAATTATATCAGTGCTTACGAGAAGTGAATAGAGTTTTATATGATTATCCTGTATTAAAAAATCACAAAAAAAATCAAAATTAATGCAAGAAACACTCAACAGATATAGAAAAATAAAAATCGATAATTTATTGTAAGAAGATAAAGCACTAGATATATCTTTATATGTTTCTTTGGCTAGAATGCAATGCCAACGATTGTTGGGTCAATGACCTTTGCCTGGACGTATCGAAGTATCAGACCGAATTGTACAACACATCAAACGAGAATATTTTACCCAAACATTCAGAAGGGAAAGTTTATATAAAGTTTTATCAAAACCAGATGAAATTCCATTCCTGATATCGTGTTTTATTCTGACCAAAGATAGTTTTATATATATATATATATATATATATATATATATATATATATATATATATATATATATATATATATAATATTTATATATATACATACATATATATATATATATATATATATATATATATATATATATATATATATATATATATATATATAAAAAAGACAACAAAAATGGGGAATATGGGCATGTGTATATATATATATATATATATATATATATATATATATATATATATATATATATATATATAATAATATAATAATTATCATAATAATAATTTATAAATTACAGGTGAAAAATAAGAAATGGGGAGATGGGCATGGTCCTTTACCATATTGATCTATATGATATATATATATATATATATATATATATATAACATATATAACATATATATATATTATATATGATTATTATCACTTTTGTACATGATTCATTTATCACACATTACCACAGGTGAAAAATAAGAAACGGGGTGTATTGTCCTGACAGACCATTTCCAACTCATTTCCACACCATTGACGGGACTGATACAGAGTATGAAACTCATTCACAAATATATTGTTTACGTGTGATAATCTTGGTTGATTATGTATTGTTTAAACAATTTACAAATTTTTTTGATATTAAAACCAAGATTACACGTCCCTTGCCACTGATATTCAAAAGTTAACCTCAAAGACAGTCGTTAATTAGATTCAATGATATTCCAGTTAAGGGCATTATTAGAACAACAATCCTTTTTGCAAAAATATTTGAGATGATTTGATTTTAAACGCAACGGTTCTTCAAACATTCGGACTGTTCCCTTGGCATAAAAAGCATCGATTTCTTATGCAGTTAACCTGATTTTTTTTCCAGTGCTTTCCTAAATTGGCCAATATAAAAGGTATTTTACTGGAATAACGGGGTTGAAGCTTGTCATTATAATAATTAGGCTTAATCTTGTTGATTGTTCTTAAACACACATTAACACCTAAATTGGCTTAAGAAGAAAACAAAGAAAAAAGGGAAAACAAGAAAAGTTTTAGTCAATCGACGTTCTTTCTGGTTTTGAAGAAAGTCGGACTTACCGTGAATGCACTGTTTAATACACTATCAGGATATTTCAAGGGACCTCCTAATCTTATCTATTTCATCATCAATCTTCCCAATTCACCAATTAAAAACATAGATGAAAACACTGGCTTTTTAAAAGTAAATAAAGAACAAAAGAATATCGTTCGGGTTTTCTATACACACTATATTTAAACACCTATTTCTTCGTTCAGGACATCCAAAAATCTCTCATCATTTTCCATTTCCATCGTGAATTTAATTGATGGTACAGATTTAACTTGGCAAAAAGTTCTTTACACACTTGGTTCCCTGGCCAACACAAATTATGTCGACGTTGACAAAATCATGTTACAATGCATAGATTAAAGCTTTAATATCTTCTTTCAAAAATTCCATTGAGTTACTTAACCCTCTCTGAGGCTTAGGTCCCAATGCCATACTAGCATTTTTGTTTAAAAAATCTTTTACAGCATAATTTAATCAGTTCAATTGTACTTTTAGAAAATGGGATATCCAGCTGATTGTTATTTTTGAATTGCAGATAAAAACGCCATCAGATCATCTATTGGCAGAGAATAGTTCTCTGTCGAAACTCAATCCTGGACTAATATTCCTACACCTAAATACATCGAGGGCCAACATTATTCGTAATATTTATAAAAATATATACTACAAGAACAGTACTGAAGAACATACACAACCGTTAGAGATGCATAACCAACTGAGGCCGGTGTCGGGTGGCAGGAAAGTTTGTTTTGTGAGTTTTTATTGTAAAACTCATTTGGCTAAAAATCACAATATACTCTCTTTATAAGGGGACATTGCTGATAAACAGACCATACGCTACCTCAGATCCACATCTCCTGACAGGTGTCACGGAGGAAATAACTAAAGGACTGTTTTGGAAAAATATCAATAACAATACTACCAAGAACTCCTGATACTGTGTTTACAAAATATGATAATCCTATTTTCATACATCTTACTGCCAAACTTAAAGTTTAAAAAATTTAACAAATTTCTTTTGATATTAAAGGAACAGTCAAGTTTATGTTAGTGAGAACAATCATGCTATCAACTGGGAAGGGGCTTGATATTCAATAATATGGTTGTAATATCATTTCTTTTATAAAAGAAAGATTTAATGATATTCAAGGGATTTAAACCAGTCCATTAATATCAAAAGAATATGTAAATTGTTTAAACCCCTTCCCAGTTGATAGCATGAAAATGTTCTCATACTTGTAAACATGTACAAATATACCACTGTTCCCTTGTGCATATCTCACAGGTTTCTTATGCTGTTCAATTCTTTTTATCAGTGCTGTCCCTGAGTTTTGGATTTTATAAATGAGTTGTCAAAATACTTACACCGGCCTTTTATATGTACACCCCTTTAGTATTGTCAGGGGAGTTCTTGATAAGTACATTTTCATTGTTGTATTGTTCTTAAATGCGACATTAACAAAAATTCTTAAGAAGATGAGGGATATCTTTCATATTAGTATTATATGGCAAAACAAGCAATTTTTTTTATATATGTTGTAAGGTTCTTTCTGGTTTTGATATATAAATCTTTTTGCCGCTTCAAATGCATATATTTAATACACTATCAGGATATTTCAATTTCTTGCCTGCATTCCTAATCTCTCCTTCCCCATTTTTGTTGTCAATTTATTTAGGTTCTACATACCCATTAATTATATTTTATAAAACAATAAATT
>NC_089795.1:22260267-22305267 GCF_040412425.1 Macrobrachium rosenbergii
CTTTCCCAGTTAATTATGGACAAAACTGCTATCAAACAGAGGAGGTAGAAGGAATGAGGATGGCATATATTTTGGTTTTTGTAGATAGATTGGTAGACAGATATTTTGCTAAAGGAAAATGTTAACAATGTATGAAATCTTAGACGTCATTTGCTTTTCAATGAGTTTTGCTAATCACTACACTCTGAAATAGCTAATACTGCAGCAGATGGAAAATGATTTACTCCCACAGCTGAAACTCCCACCTCAAAGGCTAGTCAGTGCGTCTCTGTCTTCCAAAATCTGGTGTCTGCAAATTCCGTGAAAGGTCTCTTCTGTACTCTCATTCACAGGTGATTTTTTTTTCCTGATATTTCGCAATTCTCAAATATCCACGTTTAGTTTGGATAGTCAGAATCCACAGGTCGACATCAGGCCTCTTATCTCTGTCTAAACCTTGTATGGCTGACACAAAATCGGCTCAGTCTAAACTAACCAACCAGCCAAGATTCAGCTTCTATTTAGTTTTACACTCCTGGAGTGACTGCTTTAATTCTGAGTGAGTCAGCCGCTGGTGATGTGGACATGAACGTAAACAAGTAAAAAAATGCTCCGAAGTTTCTTAGCCGCAATCGAGTTTTCTGTACAGAGTATAATGCTGTATGAACTCTCATCCAAGGCCCAAGAAAATTTCACCCACGGCCCGGTATTGGCATGTGTTGTTGGCACATATAGCTGTGCCACACGCACGATCATGGCTAACTTTGACCCTAAATAAAATAAAAACCACTGAGGCTAGAGGGCTGCAATTTGGTATGTTTGATGACTGGAGAGTGGATGATCAACATACCAGTTTGCAGCCCTCTGGCCTCAGTAGTTTTTAAGATATGAGGGCGGACAGCAGGGTTGGAGTAATTGTAATTGTAATTTAATTTAAATGTAATTAATTACATTAAAGTATGTAATTGTAATTGCAATTGTAATTGGATGTAGAACTTAGTGAGGTAATTGTAATTATAATTAATTACTTTATAAAGTAATTGTAATTGCAAAAAAGTAATCACACTAAAATTGATAATCTTGTTTTTGGCGTGATGGTGCAAATATGTAAATACTGTAATCTGTATAAGATGAAGTATGGCAGCCCTTACAAAGGGACAACGCATGTATTATACCAGGAACTTCTTGAAATGGTAAAATTTAGTTTTTAAGGTGTCCTTTGTTTGTTTTCACCCATTTTTTCAGACATATTTCATTGCTTTCCAAGTAGTTGCACTGCTGTTTATTTAAATGAGCAAATACCTTTTTAGTTTTATAAGCCTGTCAGAAGTTAGATTTGTTTTCACCTATGTTTTCAAAAGTACAAGAATTAAATTTAAATCAATCTTTTTCCCTATTTACATAGCTAGATAAACCGCTGTTTATTTGAAATGAGCAAAATAATTTTAATCATAGGAAATTTTTAATTTCCATTTATTAGCAAGTTTGGTGTTGTAATTTTTCTACAAATGACAACAGCACGATGTAGCGTTTTTCTTTCCAACCAAAGCTTACTGTTGGAAGCTGAGTAATTATAATTGTAATTATAATTGACTGTCTTGTGGTAATTATAATTGTAATTGAACTTCACATGAATAATTGTAATTATAATTGCAATTTAAAGTTTTCATAATGTAATTGTAATTGTAATTAAGATTTTGAATTGTAATTACTCCAACCCTGGCGGACAGACAAATAGCCATCTCAGTAGTCTTCTTTTACAGAAAACTGAAATGCGTCTTCTGCATACAAGGAAACTGAAACTGGAATCGGAGTCTTTGCAGAAGAGGCAAAAACAGAATAAAAGAACTTAATCTGGGTGTCACTTTTCTCGACAGAGTCGTTATGGAGATGAGATATATTACCGACAGAAGACGTGAATGGAGAAAATTCCCGGAAGTGACTGCCCAGACGAGACGAGAAAGAGCAATTACGGTGACTAATTCAAAAACGAGTTTAGCCTGACTCTCCACTTGATAGAAGACTAAAGCAAGAAGTGACGTATTAGGAAATGTCTGGCTTTGTTAATTGCAGGAAGCAGCGATTGGCTAATAAAGCGAGTCTGACCTGCTGTGAAATGTAACTGGCGTGAAATGCAAACATGGTATTAAGCTAGGTGCCATGTCACTTTGGCTTAATTAAATGAAGCCATGGTGCACGCGTTTTTTGCTTATAGAGAGAGAGAGAGAGAGAGAGAGAGAGAGAGAGAGAGAGAGAGAGAGAGAGAGAGAGAGAGAGAGATGGATGTGAAAACTTATTGCTTGCCCTATGAATTATGGACAATAACGCAACCAAACAGACAGAAGAAGAAGCTATGTGGATTATATATATTTTGGTTTGAATAGACAGATATTTTGTTATAGAAAATGTTATGAATGTATGAAATCTTAGACGGAATATGCTTTCCAAAGAGTCTTGCAAATTACTAAACACTAAAGTAGTTAATGCTGCGGCAGATGGAAAATAATTTACTCCCAAATGAAAAACTCTCACTTTACTTGAAAGGCTTGTCAGTGTGCCTTTGTTTCTTCTAAGCTGCGGTCGTCTGCAATCAATTGAAACGTTTCTCTTCAATACTCATATTCACTTATGTGACCTTTTGCTGATATTTCGCGGTTCTCAAATTTCCACGCTTCTCGTAGCTAGTCAGTCCAGCTTATTTTAAACCAATCAACCAAGACTCAGCTTCCATTTTGCTTTATAATCCTGGAGTGATGGTTTTAGTTCAAAGTCAGTCAGCCTTGTATTCTAAATTCTCTAACCTACTTTTTTTTTATTTGTTGATATTTTCGTTTATAAAGGAAAATGACAACATTAGCCAGACATCCTCAGTTCATTGGGTGAGGATAAAACAAGTCCCTTTTCCTGAGTATAAATCTTGAGATATGTTAAAATCCTTCAATTTTTTTTTCTTTAGTTACATTTCGAACTGCCGATGAACACTGTATTCTTCGTAAACCTTTACGGTTTTAAATGTATCTTTAACAATATATCAAGATTTACACTCAAGAAAAACAGTCCCCATCCTTAAAGAATGTGACTGTTCTCCCTCGCCTTCACTTTACTTAATCATGACATTTGTTAGTGAGTGAGGCATAGGAAATGGAGGAACGTTTAGCATGTCATCGAAAGGCCGGCGAGGATTTCATCCATTTTCCGGATTTTTCTTGTCAAGACAACAAAACATCAATTCAGGTGGCGCTGACAGCAGAATTTCTAAGAGGGAACTCGACCGGGAGAGTTACAATATTCAGTTATTCCTTTGCTTTTGCATATTTCATAGGAACCTCTGATATGTTTCCCGGAAACAGCGACCGCTATTCAAAACTGTAGCGCATCATTTAACGCCATTCGATTCTTTAATTGAAAGATTACTTTGTGAAATCCTTCAGTTCTTTTGTTCATTGCCTGAGTGTAATCACTTGCTATTTTTCGAAGACTGTTCAGAGCATGAAAAAATATGTATAGATAGGTATGTATAACGGAATCACGAAAATATGGAACGTGATGTATATATAAATGAAGACAAAATCCACGAAGGAAAGAGAAACAATGGAATGCTGCAAGGCCTTTCGACTGATTAGTAAAGGACGATTAGTCGAAAGACCTTGCAGCTCTAAATTGTTTCTCTTTCCTTCGTGAATTTGTCTTTATTTACAGATAGGTATGAGCGCTGTTTATCTCTTACGTGCAGCCGAAAAAAAGACATTCGAAGATTAACTTTGTTTTCGTATTCACCCAAAGTTCATTGAACCACTATTATCTGCGTTATGAGGTTCCGTTCCTGATGTTGTTTATCTTCCATTTCAAGAACTGTTTTCTTTGGTGTCATTCTTCGATACGTAAACTGATATTGATGAATCAGAGGTGTGTGGAATGCAGAACCTGGTGCTAAGGACATTTTTAGTTTTGTGAAAAGAAAACTATTGTGCCGGCTTTGTCTGTCCGTCCGCACTTTTTTCTGTCCTCCCTCAGATCTTAAAAACTACTGAGGCTAAAGGGCTGCAAATTGGTATGTTGATCATCCACCATTCAATCATCAAACATACCAAATTACAGGCCCTCTAGCCTCAGTAGTTTTTTTCATTTTATTTAAGGTTAAAGTTAGCCATAATCGTGCTTCTGGCAACGATATAGGATAGGCCACTACCGGCCCATGGTTAAAGTTTCATGGGCAGCGGGTCATACAGCATTATACCGAAAGATAGATCTATTTTCGGTGGTATGATTATACGATGTACAGAAAACTTGATTGCGCCGAAGAAACATCGCCGCATTTTTTACTTGTTTTTATTAGATTCCCTTAGCCATTATGTCACTCCTTCTGTGCTACCATATGTACTCTATCAATGACCTCAAAAAACTGTTGTGACAGATTGCAAGTCGAATCACACAAACTGGGCCCATTAATAAGAAAAAATCTATCATGTACTTTATCACCATGCAAAACATGACTGGGAATATTATAATTATGCTAACGTTTGACGCATGAATTAGAAATGTACTTGTTTATTTTTACATTGTAACAAATGAGGCATATGCATGAAAGCTCCTTAAGGAACTTATATTCTTTAGCCAGTGTTTTTTACAATTTCTCTACACAATTACGTTATTGTGTAGATATAAAACTAATCGCAACTAAAAATGATTCAGTGAGTATTTCCTAGGAGAAACTGAGAGAAAGATGGATATATTTAACAGAGAGAGAGAGAGAGAGAGAGAGAGAGAGAGAGAGAGAGAGAGAGAGAGAGAGAGAGAGAGAGAGAGAGAGAGAGCACAATATACTACAATCCACGTGTATTTACAAAAACAGTTATGATTTAAATTCCTTCTACTGACAGAACTAATTTAGTCAGGTGATTGGCAGTAAATGATGGAAGAACAATAAATATTAATATTTCCAAATCCTTCTTTCTAAATTGCTCCTCAAGTTTGTATGTGCTAATATTGGAAAAATATTCGTCACCGTTCCTTTTTACAGCAACAATAACAGAAACAACAACTCTTGTTAGCAATTATAATGCCACTTTTATTTGTGACACATTACCAATGAAATTCTGTAGACTAAATCTAGCCAGCGTTATTTGCATTTCTTAGTACTCATGATGTCCCATTCTGAGTACCTCTTAAAGCACAGCAATGTTGAGGCACCAGAGAAAAATAAAACTCAATTCACTGACACTTTCATCAGTTTATTCTGGAATAAAATATGAGCTCTGTGTGCTCAGAAATACTATATATTTTTCCAATGATACCCAAAAATAACTCAAAATGCCGTTTAATGACTACATACTTTTGGAAATAAATTCAACAAAGGTGGATCCTGCTAAGTGAAAATCGACTGATATTTTGGAATGTTTTCTGAACGCAGATATGACAAAAAAAAAAAAAAAATTGATGGGAGGGTCCTTTTTCAGAAATTAAATTACGTTGTCTGTTTCATTCAAAAGTTTCTGCCAACAGACAAATAGAATACTGCTACGGTGGGAGGGGAAGATCATTTCTCAGCAACTTGCTGGACTTAGTCACAGTAAATGGCGATTGGCCAACACAGTTTGTTGAAATATGAACGAAGGAAGGAGCTACATATTTAATTAAACAGATAGGAACTCCATGATAAGTTCAGTAAAATAAAAACGCGTCCAAGAAAATAAATACAATGAAAAATTCAATCTCAATTTAAACTGAATCAATAAATGTCCCGTGTACTTTTTCTACTGCACAGTTTGCAATTTCTCTCTTTCGGAGAAAACCAAGGCAAAGAGATAAAATCTCAACCTCCTTCTTGCCTGCAAGCTAATAATGTCAGCGATCAATATTTTTACTCGCCAGATTCAGTGAAGAAAAACTACTTTGTCAGCAAAACGTGTTTTTCTCTCACAGAGATGAGGCTGGAGTCAACGTCTTGAACGAAGTCCGCTGGGTCATATGATGATATATCTTTGTTGGGCTTCGTGATATGTCTGTAAGTTTCTTAAATCTTTTTTTAGTTTTGCCTTCAGTTCAGGCGGTGAAGAGGAGTGGAAAGATGTATGTTCGTTGTTTATTCTCCTTCAGGTTTTGCGCAATTGTCTATAATGAAAAATGAGCAAATTAGATTTAACCTGAAATATTTCATATGACAATTGCAATTGATAAGGGAAAATACTTCTTTGTAGTTTCACAAATATGAGACATTAAGAAATGTCTTGAGGAAAAAAGACAAGTAAAAGAGGTCGAGAAAAATCCAGCACATCAGAAGAGGTTTCCTCTGTGAAGAACCCTGGTAACTGTTGCTAGGTCAACGACCTGTCCTTAAAAAAAACCTAAACCGGCTGCAAAATTTGGAAGGTCATAGCAGGGAAGGGAGCGATAATCCTCGGTTATTCCAAACGCATACAAGAATTTCTCATCAAAACTTTCTGACTCAAATGTTTATATAAGGACCCGGCGGAGTTCGGGAGAGCCAGCGTTCCTGGTTTGTTTTATTTTTGACGGTGACAGTTTTCCACGATTGTTCACAGATCCCTTTGAACGAAGGAACATCAAGGTGAAATACATTGGAGGGGCGAAATGCAAACTACATAAAAATGAAGAATAACTCAGTTACTGGACTTATCTTGAAGCAATTCATATGACCAGTGATCATCCATGTGTGCGATTTATGATTAGAAAGAGAGAATGAAATGCTCTCGAGATAAACGAACAGAAGTTGGGTCTGTGTGAAACAGAGCTTCTTTGGAGGTGGCATATTAAAAGATAACTGGCGAATGGAGGAATCAAAGGAAAGAATAGATTATGTGCAACAAAAACTAATGAATGATATTAAAAAAAAGGGCTGTAGTAGTGATCAAATGGGTGGTTAAAATGTTCATAGGAAAGTGCAAGTTGTTATATTTTTAAATTTGCTTCAATTAATTTGTGAGCATTGTCTTATTGGGAGGGCGTTTTAGGCCGAATCTCGAGAACTTCATTGCTTCATAACTGAAAGAAATAAAAATATCTTTGACGCGCTAAACATTGTTTGTGGCTAACTTGTAGCTGCGTTGGCGTAGGCGAGAAACTCATCATCTAATGAATACAAGTGGGTCTTTAATATTAAAGATCTGAGTATTCGTTCACAAGATGCTTAACAGAATATTAAATAAGGGAAAATTGTTCCTGAATGTGTGCTATAGTGTTCTTCAGATGTCATCTCATGTTCTTCAAATGAAAGGCAAAGATCAAAATTTCTTCGCCATTATACCCCACAGATCAAGGGCTTGTCATTAACTTTACTTTCTTCTTATCTTGAGCCTGGCTGAATAGTTAGTGTTGGGTTTTGCTTTTAATCTCTGGAATTTTATTCAGTCTAATGCAACTATTCATTTTTATGTTAACTCGCCTTAAGTCTTCCTATCTTTATATACATATATATACTCGTATATATATATATATATATATATATATATATATATATATATATATATATATATATATATATATATATATATATATAGCCTATCTTTATTTACATATATATATATGTATGTATATGTATATATTATATTCATATATATATGTGTATATATATATTATATTCATAAGTATATATATATATTATATTCATATATATGTATATATATATATGTATATATATACATATATATATATAAATATATATATATATATATATATATATATATATATATATATATATATATATAGATATATATGTATGTCTCAAGAATGTAATGCACGTCTGTATGGAAACTCAGGTTAGTATTTTATGGATTTACAGTTGTCTTTTAATAGAATCAAGGGTATCAGTGTTAATCCCTCACTGCACTATTAACTTCCTTACATGAAAATTCTTGAAGTGTGATGAAGTCCAGAGATTCAGTTTTTACAGATATAAATTATTTAACCAGAATTGGTTAAATAATTTATATCTGTAAAAACTGAATATACAAAACTACGTTCTTTATCGCAGATTTATTCCAGAGTGTATGATATAAAAATAATGCAAATGCAAGGAGTTTTAGTCCGCCACTACGAATAAGATATACAGTACTTTTTAACACGTAGGGATGAAGTCCAACGGAGTAAGTCGAAAATGGTTTTACTTTGAGGGTCTGGATATATCCCCTTCATTTCATGTTCCATTCCTGCTTCTGAAATATGGAACGAAACAGCAGTCACTCGGGAAAGAATATAAAAAAAATTATCGTATTCCAGGACCCGCCGCACTACCGTTTGTTATTTCTTCTCTTAGATGTTCGTGTCCCAGGAACGCAAATAAAATCAATGATCGTAGATGCAGACTGTTTCAGCACCAATATGCGTCTTTCTCATATGTGGCGAATGCCTGGATAGATACAGTTTTTGGTACCTTAATTTTTGGTGACTCCATTCGCTTACTGACTCGCTTTTTTACGAGGAAGAGGAAATGAAGGAATCATTTTCAAGAATGCAAACACGTGATCGAAACACTTTTTGAATTAGCATTTTGTTGTAAGGGCCAATAATATAAACGCAAACATTGAAAAATTGTTCAGGAGGAATATCAAGCGTTTCAATAACGGCAGCCTGAGAACGCAAACTTGATATTATGCGATAGGTTAAAATTATTCGCGTTTGGTGGGAATCTCTATAATATGTGAAAGTCTTGCACATCCCTCTCCAGAAACAATTTTCTTGCTCCCTTTCAACGCAGTTCCAGCCAACAATACATTGCTTATTAATACCTGGATCATTCCAGAGCGATTCCCCGAGGATATGCACAGAGGTGTTTTGTTAGGCTTGAGCTGACAGTAGGTTAGAACCTGAGAATTTACCCATCTCTCAACACCAGGTTCTGTTGACCAATTTGAGGAAAATACTTCATGTGACCGATTCCTCTTGGCGAAATATGATTGAAAGTAGATGTACTGGTCTTTGGTAATTTTTGGTAAACTGTCGTTTGCAAGTATGGGACTCTAAAACTGACATCTGGGTTCGTGATATTGTCACAAATTTGAATCTTTAAGATTTTTGTTTTATAAGTGTAACATTAAAATGCTCATAAATGTTTATATGTATGTATATATGTGTGTGTGTATATATATATATATATATATATATATATATATATATATATATATATATATATATATATATATATATATATTATGTATATGTATATATATATATATATATATATATATATATATATATATATATATATATATATATATATATATATATATATATATTACATGTATATATATATATATATATATATATATATATATATATATATATATATAATATATATATATATATATATATATATATATATATATATATATATATATATATATATATATATATATATATATATATATGTAAATTACATATACATGGTCAAAAAAAGTCACGCGTGTAAACAATTTCCCGAACGTATGTTGCGCATACAATCTGGCAAGTTAGGAAGAAAAATATGATTGCTAAAAGTCAATCTGGTTAAGAGAGCAATTTTTATCCTTTGTAAGGAGGAACGATAATTGCTGAGGCAGCGTTCGAAATTGAGGCAAACACTTGGCAAGCCATTGAATTCGGAATTACAGTCACAGCAATTAACATCTTGCAATGCAGTATCAGTTTGCCAAGTTCCAGTGTCGATATCTGGTCAAGATTTGTTTGTTCGAAATACTTTTCCTAATTCTTGCATCTTTTGTGAAAACAATAAGACCCATTATTGCACTCATTTGCCTGATAAAAATGAAGTATTCTCACGTGATACCAAAATGGCACTTTATTATACCGTTTTTCATCTAAGAATGAAGTACGATTTTCTCTCTCTCTCTCTCTCTCTCTCTCTCTCTCTCTCTCTCTCTCTCTCTCTCTCTCTCTCTCTCTCTCTCTGCAGCTCATTCTAAAATCTTGCAATTCACCTGATACCAAAATGGCACTTTATTATACCGTTTTTCATCTAAAAATGAAGCACGATTTTCTCTCTCCTCTCTCTCTCTCTCTCTGCACCTCATTCTAAAATCTTGCAACTCATGTGATACCAAAATGACACTTTATTATACCATTTTGCACCTAAGAATGAAGTACGATTCTCGCTCTCTCTCTCTCTCTCTGCAGCTCATTCTAAAATCTTACAACTCACGTGATACCAAAATGGCACTTTATTATACCATTTTTCATCTAAAAATGAAGCACGATTCTCTCTCTCTCTCTCTCTCTCTCTCTCTCTCTCTCTCTCTCTCTCTCTCTCTCTCTCTCTGCAGCTCATTCTAAAATCTTACAACGCACGTGATACCAAAATGCACTTTATTATACCATTTTTCATCTAAAAATGAAGTACGATCCTCTCTTTCTCTCTGTGTGTGTCCAGCTTAGGACTAACAGATTATATATGTAAGGGAAAACTATTTCAGATATCCTCTTGCCTAAAGCAAGACAAACACGAGGAAAGAAAGACCAGCGTGGTCCTTCGGTGACGAGATAAATGGGGATTTAGAGGTATGAGTGAACTAGAATTTATAGGACTGGGAGACTTCCATGCCATAAACAACTCTTTCTCGGTTCCACTATTTCTCCATAATGGATAGCTTCAACAATACTACATACTATCATTTTCATTGACGAGGAATAATGGGCTGTATGTCTTATTGTAAAACATACCTTAGTTTAACCAGACCACTGAGCTAATTAACAGCTCTCATAGGGCTGGCCCGAAGGATTAGACTTATTTTACGTGGCTAAGAACCAATTGGTTACCTAGCAACGGGACCTACAGCTTATTGTGGAATCCGAACCATATTATACCGAGAAATGAATTTCTATCACCAGGAATAAATTCCTCTAATTCTTCATTGGCCGGCCGGAGATTCGAACGCAGGCCTAGCAAAGTGCTAGCCGAGAACGATATCGACCCGTCCAACGAGGAACTAAAATAGCTGTGGTATAGTTGTGAGGAATAAATTTTTAACAACTTTTATCCACATTAATAATAAGATATGTACTTTATTTACTGGATAAGAAGGGATAACGAGGAAATGACCAAGGGGAAAGGACGGAAGAGGAGATGAAGCGGAACGAAATTGACAATGAAATGAAACTGGGGGAACAAAAACAGAGGAAGAAAGTATTGGCTTCACAGATATCGCAACAGCACATTAATGGAAAAGAATAACAGAATATGAATAATATGATACTAAAAAGGAGAAAGGGTATAGTTAAAATTTCGCTCAGAGAGGAAATTAAATACGACGGGGAAAAGGAACCGCATGTCAGAAGAATATTAAAAGACATTAATCTTGCCTGAATTGTCTTTTAAGACAAGGAGCACATAACATTGCGGGTCAAATGAAATCGTCAATCAAAAAAAAAAAAATACGAGGGGATAGAAGCCCCCCCAGAAAAGCGTTAAATTAATTTTAACATTTACTTTTCAGTTTTATGTAAAAGAAAACTACTGAGATGGCTTTGTCTGTCTGCCCGCACTTTTTCTGTCCGCCCTCAGATCTTAAAAACTACCAAGGCTAGAGGGCTGCAAATTGGTATGTTGATCATCCACCCTCCAATCATCAAACATACCAAACTGAAGCCCTCTGGTCTCAGTAGTTTTTATTTTATTTAAGGTTAAAGTTATTTATGATCGTGCGTCTGGCATCGTTGTAGGTGCCAACAACACAGGCCACCACCGGCCTTGGCTGAAAGTTTCATGGTCCGCGGCTGAGAGTTTCATGGGCCGTGCCTGAGAGTGTCATACAGCATTATACGCTATATAGAAAACGCGATTGCGCCGAAAAATCTTCAGCGCATACTTTACTTGTTTCATTGTCTTGTTAGTTAGGAATACTATACAATATGGCGAAGCTAGGATGATATTTTTGAACAATTTCAAATTATTCAATTATGCAAATTGATAATATACTTAGATTCGAAAACTGTAACACATCGACCAACCAGAGGCAATATAGAAGATTCAGTGTAACGGCAGTGGAGACTTACCGTCGGCTAATAGTACTGAAAGAATTGGAGTGTTGGAAAATGGAGTGAGGATTTGGGGTACCTGGACCAAAAATAAGAATCTCATCATCTAATCGTCACTGAAAAGGTATATTTATGCGTCATGTGATTTGCTGACAATGACATCCCCTTAGGTTACCCTCTGTGGGGCATTTCTAGAATCACACCAGATACCTTTATCAGAAATACCCGGGAATTTACAAATTGTTATGAAATCAATAGATCATTAACAAAATAGATAACCATTATGTCAAACGTCATGAAATCTTTCAAGTTACATTACAAAACACAAAAATTTATGCACGCAAAGAATAATAAAGTGTGGAAGAAATAAAGACATACAATAGAAAAGCAACAACTTTTTCAATATATCACCGACGGCGTAGAATTAGGCTCATTTCTAAAACGCAACAGGGAAATGCAGGCTGAGTTAATATTTATGACGAAAAGCCATCATAAGTTTTCGGTTAATTGGTGATGCATATTCAGATTTGGTGTCGTAAATATAAGTGTGGCCAATAAATAACGCTGTGGACACTAAATGACAGAATCATCCATTAATGTGATTAACAACGGAAATATACGAGTAGAGAAGTGATTATCGCTCATTTTCTACAATTATTCTGGTGCCAGATTGTCCCGTCTCATACATATGGATTTTTGCTAGAATAAATTTTTGCTGATTTCTTCAATGCATTCTCACCACCGAGCAAAAATCAGTCGATAAAATTCCTATTTCTCTTTAGTTTTCTGTAAAAGAAAACTATTGAGCCGCCTTTGTCTGCCCATCCGCACTTTGTCTGTCCGCACTTTTTCTGTACGCACTCAGATCTTAAAAACTACTGAGGCTAGAGGGCTGCAAATTGGTATGTTGATCATCCACACTCCAATCATCAAACATATCAAATTGCAGCCCTTTAGCCTCAGTAGTTTTTATTTTATTTAAGGTTAAAGTTAGCCATAATCGAGCGTCTGGCATCGTTATAGGACAAGCCACCACCGGGCCGTGGTTAAAGTTTCATGGGTCGCTGCCCATACAGCATTATAACGAGACCACCGAAAGATAGATCTATTTTCGGTGGCCTTGATTACACGCTGTACAGAAACGTATTTTTTACTTGTTTAATTTTATGTGTTCTGTTTCGCTGTCCTACAAAGGATATGCAATTTTTTTTTAGCGATTACCCCACAAATAACTTTTATTATCTTTCTTGTCGCATGCTGTACGACATAATGATATTATTAAAACCATGAGCGAAAGAAATAAATCCAAATATTTCACCACCATCAGTGGTGATAATAAGCCTAAATTACTACTTGCAGTAACTTGTGAGGTTCAGATTACGACCACGAATTGAAATCAGTCCATCTCCACCACAAACATGTTATCATAGGAACTGAGTAGAAGCTTTGGCAATGCGGGAACAGAAGACGTCTTTGTAACTAAAATAAGACGTCTGTGGGAATAATGTTCCCGTATGGATTTTCAATGATTGGTAGTGAGTTTTTCGGCGTCGTAAAAACCAGAGGCAGTTGTGCCATGAAGCCTCACGAAGGGATTCTGAGCTTCATTATGAAACACATTTTACCTGCGTCACAACAGGCGGCGGTCTGTAGGCTCTGCTCATGCAACGGAGAATTAAGATTTTATTCGTTTTAGTTTCCTGTAAAAGTAAACTACTGAGATGGCTATTTTTCTGTCCGCCCTTAGATCTTAAAAGCTACAGAGGCTAGACGGCTGCAAATTGGTATGTTGATCATCCACCCTCCAATCATCAACCATACCAAATTGCAGCCCTCTACCCTCAGTATAGTTTTTATTTTATTTAAAATTAGCCATGATCGTGCGTCTGGCACCGCTATGGGGCCAACAACACAGGTCACCACCAGGCCGTGGCTGAAATTTTCATTGGCCGTGGCTGAGAGTTTCATTGGCCGCGGCTGAGACTTTCAAGAGCCGTGGCTGAGAGTTTCATACAGCATTATACGCTGTACAGAAAACTCGATTGCGTCGAAGAAACTTCGGCGCATTTTTTACTTGTTATTTATAGACATGGCGCACTTAAGCTACTTACGCAAACTGATGGTTTGGTGTCGTTACTGGCATATTATTACAACATTCTTTTTAATCATTCAACATATTTCTTTGCTGCGATTTTATCGCAATGCTCTCATGCGATTTGTTTAAAATGAGGTCTTGTCTCTCTCTCCCTATCTCTCTCTGTTGGAAAAATATGAACGAAACGTATTGCCTTTCGGAAAGAGAGATTTTAATTTTCTAATTTTTCTCAGTCTAAGATGTGATCTAGCAAAAAGGGTTTTAGTTATAAAACTAATCATGGGTACAAGTTTAAGTAAATTACGTGACATATCAACTTTTGTTAAGTATTTATAAGTTTATTAATCTGAGTCTGAATTATCAACATCATGAACTTCAATTAGGAATTTTTAATGCTGATTTACTCTTAAATTCAGCTTTCCTCAAAAGTTTTCAGTTTTCTGTAAAAGAAAACTATTGAGACGGCTTTGTCTGTTCGTCTGCACTTTTTCTTCCGCCCTCAGATCTTAAAAAGTACTGAGAATAGAGGGCTGCAAATGTATGTGGATCATCCACCTTCAAATCATCAAACATAACAAATTGCAGCCCTCTTGCCTCTGTAGTTTTTTATTTTATTTACGGTTAAAGTTAGCCATGATCGTGCGTCTGGCACCGCTATAGGTACCAACAATACAGGCCACCATCGGACAGTGGCTGAGTTTCATGGGCCGCGGCTAAGAGTTTCATGGGCCATGGCTGAATGTTTCATACAGCGTTATACGCTGTAATGAAAACTCGACTGCGCCGAAGAAACTTCGGCGCGTTTTTTACATGTTTTATATTAGTGTTAATTTTATTACGGTCTTCACTTTTTAAAGGTAACGCCTTAAGAAGTGATTCCTCTCGTAATGCAGATTTCAAAATTGACAAATTACGGATTTTTATGTCAAGAATAAATTAATAATATATGAAATGGTCAGTACCTGACGTAATTGGTGTTCTCGTAAGAAACCTCAAAGGCTTCAAGTTCTCAAGGTAAGACTCAAGATTAGAAAAATTCTCTCTGTGATGAGATGATTTTATTAAAAAAGAATGCTCATTGCATCCTTGTAACATTTTCATTTCAGCAAAATAATAACCCTTAATGCATGAATACAGGGAGAAGAGCTCAATATCCTGCATGAAAAATCTTCATATATTTTTTTTTTGGTAAGGAATACATGAGTTAAAAAAAATGTACACTGAAATGTGGAAGAAAATATCAATATGTAAATGGTATGAATGCAGATCACATATATAAAAAGAGTGATATTGAAATATCATATTTTGTTGATGTAAGAAAGAGTTGGATGTTCATTCAATAGTGATGTGTATCTGGAGATCCTTGCGTTCCATAAAACAAAAGGTTATGCAACGTTAAGTAAAATCTCAGATATTAAACTGAGGTCACCATCAATAAATCTCAATAATGGAGGCAGCAAAAGATCTGGGGAGCTTGCGTCATGCATCGCAAGGACTCTTTGTTTTAAGGGTAGACGCAGTTCTGGTTTTGGTTCCATTCTAGTACATGCATAAATGACTAAACTCACAGTTCAGCTAAAACAAATCTGTTTTCGTTTGTGGTATACAGCTATAATTTTTTTTACAATTCATATTATTGAAGTGTGTTTTTTTACAGTATATAAGGCGCCTTCCAAAGAATTATTTCTCACTTTGTAACCGCAATAATATTTTGTGCGGGAAATTCATTGAACAGTTTCTGGTTACAATATTTTCCTTAAGGAATCCTGGAAAAGGCCACACGTAAAGATAAAATACCTATAGAGGTGACTGTTGCCTACACTATCATCATCGTTATCGCTTCTTATGCTTTAGTGTGGGACGCAAAGAGCCTTTGTTCAATTGCAAAACTCAAGTCTTTTCTGTGCTGTAAGTTTCAGAAAGTTCCATCTATCTCTAACCTTCCGACTCGAAGTAGGTCGCAAAGTAGGTCTATGCCTTTTTAATTCTTCTAGTGCCCAGGGGACCCAGTGGGACAATATCGCGTACATTTCTCCCCGGGGTGGAGCAAAGGACATGTCAAAACTATCTCCACGTCCCCTTCACCACTGTGTCATTCACATACGAAACTTCTTTAATCTCCCGATGATATTTATCACTCTACCGTGCCATTAACTCTTAATATTCTTCTTTAAGCTTTATTCCCAAGTCAAAAGTCTCTCTTGGATACAGTTTAATTGACATACCATGATTCACTAACGTGCAGATCGCATTAGACTAATATATGATCTTAAATATGGAATTTCAGTAAGAAATATCAGACAGTATTGGTCGGTCTGCTAACAAGATTCTTTTATTCCGAAACTCCATTGCCTAGTCATAAAATGTAAGAATACAAAGACAGGCATCTACAAATTCCGTTTCCGCATGGGCAGGTAAGCCTATCATATCAATGGTGTTTCTTTTGGGACAAAAAGTAGCGAAATTGTCATATATTTGTTCAATCGGTACCAAGCACATTTTCTTGTTATGCAACAGGATGGTTTCAGTTATCCTCTCTCTTAAAAACACGACCACGAAGTGTGTGTGTCGTTAGAGGGCTGTTACCTGCCCCGACCACTTGGAACTAGCAGGAGGGGATCTTGTTGGTTATACTGGCGACGATGCAGCAGTGGTAGGCCGTGCCGTGACGACATTTATACGGATAGTATTCATTAATGTCTAAAAACAAAGACACGAGGAGCATCACAATTATGACGGTAGTATTGCCCCAAAATATAATACATGGTGACCGAGTTTCACGTATACAAAGCAAAGATTCAATTCATAAATGCGTACCCCTCTTGCCACATATAGGTTGGAAGACTTTTTCGATCCACTTTCCATGACAAAAAGCACATTAAAACGGCCATTTTTTTGTCCTTGTTGAGGTTAGAGGCTGAACAGCTGCCATTTGGTGGGTAAGAGTGTAAGCGGTTGTGGTGATTAACTTGAGTTGGACGAGTTACACAGTGAAGAGGAAGAATGGGTGGGATGGACTCCTTCAGTGACATTCCTTTTTAGTTTTTAGTTTTCTCCAAAAGAAAAGTATTGTGACGGCTTTGTCTGTCCGTCCGCACTTTTTCTGTCCACCCCCAGATTTTAAAAACTACTGAGGGTAGAGGGCTACAAATCATCAAGTTTACCAAATTGCAGCCCTCTGGTCTCAATAGTTTTTATTTTATTTAAGGTTAAAGTTAGCCATAATCGTGCGTCTGGCAACGCTATACGACTGGCCGTGGCTGAAAGCCTCATGGGCCATGGCTCATACAGCATTATCCACTGTACTGAAAACTCGATTGCGCCCAAGAAACTTCGGCGCACTTTTTCACTTGTTAAGATGTTGCACAGTACTTTGAATCCCTTTTTTTGTACGCCCAAGTGACATTTTCGGTTTGAATGCAGTTATACAGACATTCCAAGCACTATTTTGCTTTCGATAACAGGCCGAAAGTGACTGTAGCAAATGATCTCTGCCATTGTGATGAACATTACTATGTGAAACGGAACTGATCCAATTCTGTGGGCTTGTCTTTATCTATTAGCACCCCGCCAGCAATTTAAAGGCTTCATTACAGTTTGGGTGTGTGACAGCTACCTGAACAGCTACTTGACCGGCTTCGCCCCTGAGGCCTCCTAATGAAAATAAATTTTACCACGTTAGAGATGTCTATGCATCATGCGCTGAGGCCTACAATATGGGCCGGATCGGCGCAGATTTCTCTACTTCCTTTTGCATGGGGATCTTCAAAAGTTTGACGGGGAAACATCCATTCTGGCTGTCATGGGGTTGGCATTAGTTAATATGCTCTCTGATTCTTGAATCCTTGCCTATAAGACCACCTTCTCCCACGTGTCTTGATGTCCTTTAGCTCAATTCTTCAACTTACCCATGTCACTTCTAAAAGGCTAAAGTTCTTCATTGGAGGGGTAGCACGCTGTTGGCTCAGCGTTCGACTCTCCGATCGGCCAATGAAGAATTAGAGGAATTTATTTCTGGTGACAGAAATTTATATCCCGTCATAATGTGGTTCGGATTCCACAATAAGCTGTAGTCCCGTTGCTAGGTAGCCAGTTGGTTCTTAGCCACGTAAAATAAATCTAATCCTTCGGGCCAGCCCTAGGAGAGCTGTTAATCAGCTCAGTGGACTGGTTAAACTAATATATACTTAACTTCTGAAAGGCTAAGGTGTTATTCACTCAAAATTTGAAGTAGTTGATTTCCTACTCTAATGTTTTTTGATAAATGCCCCATTTTGCTCTTCGTAAACTCATAACACTACTTGATGTGCAAAATTCATAGAGTGAATGATAATCAATCTAATCATTGAACAAACTTTAAATTATGCGGATAATAATCAGTACATTTAAGGGGCTACTGAACAACGAGACTTCAATATAAATAGGAATGCCATCCAAATAACCGAATTATACTGTGGTGAAAGCAATTAATATTCAATAAGGAATAATTGTCTATCCATCGAAACGAGAGAGAGAGAGAGAGAGAGAGAGAGAGAGAGAATGAACTAGATAACCTTGAAAAAACAAAGAAACGGCGAGCATGGAAATGCAATGAAGTCGAAGAGAAAAAGCACCCAACTCCTCTACCCATTTACCTGGAGTTAAAGATTTCTGGTACTCAGCATAACCAGGGTCAACTTTGTGATAATGAATCTATCTTTAAAGTAAAAAGATACTGACCCACATGACAGCTGGCGCTAACAAGCCAAGCTCGAGGCCCAATGCAAGTAATACCCACTTACACGCACACACACACACACATATATATATATATATATATATATATATATATATATATATATATATATATACTTGTATAGCCTATACATATATATACATATAATATATATATATATATATATATATATATATATATATATATATTAAAATATTTTGTTAAAACAAAACAGAATTCCACCAAATATAAGGGAGCCCATAAAAAGGCCAAAATGTGGAAAACAAAGGCTATATTTCAGAGACCGAACTTTCTCTCTCCTCACGCAAATAGTGAAGCCTGAGGAGAGAGACAATTTGGTCTCTGAAATAGAGCCTTTCTTTCCCACATTTTGGCCTTTTTTTATGGACTCCTTATATTTGATATATATATATATATATATATATATATATATATATATATATATATATATATATATATATATATATATATATATATATATATATATATATATATATATATATATATATATATATATATATACACGCTCACATGCACTGACAGAGAGCATCCTGAATCCCAACGACCGAAGTTCTCAAGAACTGAATTTTCCAAATACTGTGAACATCATGATCATCATCATTAAAAGCATAAAAACCAATAAAAAAAAAAACCTGCTTTTTGCTATGGTTTATCGGACACCTCTAATGAACAGCTGCCGAGAAAAGGACATTCATCCACATGGCATGTAGTATTTCATTTCAAAAGCTGCAGTAACTGAATTACAGTTTTGGAGCAGTTTCATGATTTAATTTTCTACTCTGACTTCAGAAACGTTTATTTCGGCACTAACTTCATCACAATTATTTTCAAAAGCTTCATAGTTTTATCTCTTGCTAAAAAAAAAAATGATATTTTTTGAAGGAGTCTCATCCCTCCTAAGAAACTTAAATACTAGAGAAAAGTGAAAATTACTTTTTTGCTGGAATGACGTTCTCAAAAACATAGGAATCAGCTGTGAAAGAAAGACAAATTAGAGAAAAAGGTTTGAAAAAAAAATCAGGCCTTTTGACGACCGCGTACTACTTTTCATGAATGAAGATTATTTGTCTTACATTTTTCGAAAAACCTTCTGTCAATTATATCAGTTATTGCATAGTGATATTCCATTGATAATTGTGATACAATGCTTTTATCCTCCATTTGCGTGTTCCACTTGAGTTTGCAGGTTTTTACTTCCCTTGATTTTCAGTTGTAAATAAAGTCATAAAGTCTCCCCGCATTCAGTTGTAAAACATTATTATGAAGGTGAAATTTTAAAACTGCATAAACAATTTCAGTATTTTACTATTTTTTTAATGTTTCATATGCATGAAATCGGTATTCAGTAACGTAACAAACCAAGTAAGGAGTGGAATAACTAACCTAACTTTCCGAAGCATATTGAACAAATGCATAACCTTGTATTTCGAATACCATTTTCAGGGCAAACGGTCCTATAAACTTAGCACTTTAACCCCAGTTAAGATATCTGTGAATGTTTAAAATATTTAGTAATTTAAATAATAATATGTTATTATGAATGCCTGAGTGCGATGTAGTTCACTTTCACCATTCGTCTTAAGTTTTCACCAGTCAGCAACTTCTCTTCTCTAACTCCATTCAGTGGTCAAACTATGATAAAAAAAAAAAGTTATTTGTTTCACTCCGACGTTAGTATGAAAATTCTGAAAACCTCAAAACACTCTTAAAAAAATTATTATATTTCGCCTTTTTACTTCCATAATGAGCTCTGTAATTCTTTTTACTGCGTTATAGATTACTTCGTTTATTGTTAAATTTCTCCCATTTGTTATTTGTACTATGTGAATTTAAATGATGTGCTGTGTGTGTGTGTGTGTGTGTGTGTGTGTGTGTGTGTGTGTGTGTGTGTGTGTGTGTGTGTGTGTAAGAGAGGCAATGTGAGATCCTAACCTTTTCTTTGTCATAACTTTAATTTCAAATGGCAATTAGATCTTAGTTAAAACAAACAGTATTATACGGTTTGAAGGAAAGAAATAAACACCTGTTATAAACGATTTTTCTTACGAAAATCTGGTCCAGAGATCGAAGAGAATTGTAATTCACCAAGATGTCATAAAAATATCCCGTATTATCTTCTACTGCATTTCGGTTTTAAGCTTCTCGTGTGAAAATCAGATTCTGATAAAAGACCAAATGGAATGCAAAAAGGAAACGGGTAAAAATAATTCTCCTCCTCATTTTTATTATGTAATTCTTCCGTATTTGTTAATGTCATATTTTTACGGTATTCATACCAGTCTTTATATTGAAATGACTGTGCAATCAATGTCAACTTTCATCATATTTTTTCATACAAACACTTGCCATCAAGAGTGTGATATTTTTGGTTGTCATCTTTACTGTTGCTTATAACTTAAGACATTCTATCGGTCACATTAAGGCCTAATTTCACTTCTGCTGCCTCACGCTTTGAAAGAAGTCACACGAATTTTCTTAATATTGATTCTCTAAGGCATGCAAAGCGATTTACTTATTATCATTTATCATTCTAAAATGATATGCATACCCACATATTTTTCCTGTCTGACAACAAGAGTCTGGAGATGATGAACTCCCGTCTAGACGTCTAGTCCAGCTCGGAGTCAGTTTATTTTATCTGTAACATTTATATTTTTCTCTCTGGAATAATTCCACGATTTATCCTTAATTTTTTTCTGTATTGTTTTATTTCTCCCCAGATATTTTTCTGTTCTAATTTAACAACATGATAATCCGCACTGAATTCCTTCTAAGCTAATTCTGATCAATACATGTATAACAATTTGTTAAAACTGTACATAATCTTTATTTTATATTATTTTTGTTTACTTGCTGTTGTTTTTCTTCTTTTTGCATTGACTTGTTATTTTTTGTATCTAATTTTAGTCTTTCTCTTATCTACACACTTCCTGGACGTAAATTCTACGAATGTCCATAGTCGAAATCTTCGTGTAGTTGAAGGATTATGCTTTCCTTTCAAGTTTTAGAGAGGGTGAACCTACACATTTCATGTAAAGATAGAAAATATTTTCCAATGCTTTGTCGGTGTATCTACGACATCTGCATCTTCTTCACCCAATAAGAGCAGCATTAACTGAAATGTAAGCTAACGGTAACATATGCCGATCCAATATAAAAGAATGGTTCTGGTAGCGAGGTTAACAGAAATAATTATGTAAAAATAGAAGTCATTTTTATATGGAAATGGGAAACATCAGGTAGAGAAGAAATGCTAGTGGTATCTAGCCACAAAGATATTCCATCAGTATCAGTAATGTAAGTATAAAATGATTGGAATATCTGGCATTTGTATTTCCATCTCAGCAGATACTGAAGCCATGCAATTATCCTATCATGACTATTTCATCTCCAATCCTGAGTTGTGTCCCAGTTACAATATTCATATTAATAAAAATATTCATATCCGAAAGCAATCCATGGGACAAGCGGTTGAGTTTCACTTCAATCAAGATCCTCTCCAGAAAATCTGCCACCAAAAGGCCTGATGGAACTCCGTCTCTCTTTCTATACACAAGCACCTATTCCTTTCAAAAGGTATTTTATGCAATGGATGCCCCATTTACTTTTCTAGATGCTTCTTACGGTCATATTTTTCTTCTCTAAAATTTTATCTTCGGAAAGAGTTAATGGAGAGTTTGCCAGGGCTTCATGGTTTGCCATGGAATCACCTCGAGAAAGATTTTTTTTTTTTAAGATAAATAAAAACCTCATCGTTTTATTTGTTCAAATATGATTTTTCATTGGTACTTCAGAAGGACTTTAAAGAATGATAAAGAGAGGATTTGACAGATATAAGGGTAATATCTACTTAAACAAGTAAAAAATGCCCCGAAACTTCTTTGGCATAATCGAGTTTTCTATACAGCGTATAATTCTTTATGGAACTCTCGATGTGCTGCAGTATGAAATTCTCAGCCACGACCGCGCATTGCTCAGTTGCTCCCCAGGTGTGGTCAAGCGAAGATGGGTCGGCGGCTGGCACCACAGCAGTGCCAGACGAACGATCCATAGCTAACATTAACCATAAATAAAATAAAAACCACTGAGGTTAGAGGGCTACAATTTGGTATGTTTGATGATTGGACGGTGGATGATCGAACATACCAAATTGCAGCTCTCTAGCCCCAGTAGTTTATTAAGTCTGAGGGCGGACAGAAAAAGTGAGGACGGACAGACAAATAGCCATCCCAATAGTTTTCTTTTACAGAAAACTAAAAATGCTATACAAATTTATCAGAAAATTGTTTCCATGAATATTTTTCCTTATTTGATTAAAACAACACCAGAAAAGAATGGGAAACTTTTTTTTCCCACTCTCTACTTCTTCCTTATCAATAATAGTCCTCTTAAAATTTAAACCAACAAAATTTCTAGACGTTATTTTTTTGTGCTGTGCTGCTATAAAAGACCTTAATATAAGAGGTTTATTTTTGTGTGTCTGATTATTAAAGTGAAAAATCCTTTCTCACTCAAAGATGCAATATCTCTTCAGAGGAATTTATTAATAGCCGTTCTGTATTGCCCTTATTGACTTTTAGCATTTAAATATTTATTGCTGTCATTTGCTTGTATTTAAAAAACAACGCCGATATTAGGATAAAATCATTTAATAAATAATTACAAATTCTTACTGCGCGTATTCACCGAATTAAATCACTGGAATTTAATGAACTTTCCCAAATACTCACTAGAGCAGTGAAGACTATATTTCATAAGATTTCGTTCCCTCGTACCCGCTACGCCAAAAGCTACCATCCACACATTCCAGCGACGACTACAGGCCTGAAATAACTTTCTCTAGAGATGGATGGTCTGTGCTCTAGAAAGGGTCACGGTCCCTAGCCCCGAAGGGTTAAAGGGCCGCTTTGTTCTTAGACGGCCGACATATATTAATCTCTCAGAAACGAAGTGAGTACACTTGATGGCTTGTTCTCTCTCTCTCTCTCTCTCTCTCTCTCTCTCTCTCTCTCTCTCTCTCTCTCTCTCTCTCATACGCACCTGACATTTTTCTCTGTGTGTGCTTTATAAAAGTTGTATGGGGCAGTCCCTTTCAATAATAATAATAGTAATAATAATTATAATAATAATTCAAGACCCTTTCTCAGACCAATGTCTTTTAAGTTGCTACTGTTTTAGAACCGCTACTGGGATGCAATATCCAATGAGCATACGAAATAAATGGCGAGGTAATATACATTTAGTGAAACGAAATAAAATTAGGTATGGATATATATTTTTTACCTGAACGATATCCAAAAACAAAAAGAAGGGAGTACGGGTCAAGGAAATATTGAATGAAACCGAAGCAGTATTATAAAAAAAAAAATGCCTTATAATATAGGTAGTCTTGTATCTTAAGAACTTAATAAGAATAAGGTAAGATATCAAGATCTTAGAAATAAAACATTGTATTTTAGATTCAGTTAAGGATTTGTATATTTGAACAAGTTAAAAATGAGCCGAAATTTCTTCGGTGCAAACGAGTTTTCTGTACGGCGTATAATCAAGGCCACCGAAAATAGATCTATCTTTCGGTAGTCTCGGTATAATTCTGTATGAGCCGCGGCCCATGGAACTTTAACCACGGCCCTGTGGTGGCATATCCTATATCGCTGCCAGAAGAACGATCATGGATAACTTTGACCTTAAATAAAATAAAACTACTGAGGCTAGAGGGCTGCGATTTGGTATGTTTGATGATTGGAGGGTGGATGAGCAACATATCAATTTGCAGCCCTCTAGCCTCAGTAGTTTTTAAGATCTGAGGGCGGACAGAAAAAAATTGCGGACAGAATAAAGTGCGGACGGAGAGACAAAGCCGGCACAATAGTTTTCTTTTACAGAAAACTAAAACAGTTAAGTAAGGTTTTGAGTTCCGTTTGTAAAACTACATTATTGAATAACGAAATATTGTTTTCTACTAACGAAATATAGCACACTCGAACGGACTCGAGAAGTGAAATTCTTTATGTTCATTTTTAAATATCATTGCAAATCAAATTAAGCCAAATGTCTCTTTAAAAATTAACTTTTGTGCCGCTGGATTGTTGTGGCAGTTTGGTCATTCTCACGGAACAAAAATTATTTGCAATCACGTAACTCTCTAGAGCCAACAATTCCACCGTGCAGTTTATAAAGCTAAGCATTTTTTTTATCGTATTGTTTGATAACAGTTTTTTCCTCTCCCTGCCAGTATGTTGTGGGACTCTCATGCTCATTCGTTAGTCCTCATTTTCAGCTTTTCCACTTTTCTGAAAAATACCAACAGGACGGTCTTTGTTGGCAGGGGACGTAAGACTTTTCCTTTTACTTTCCTCTCACATAAAACGGAAAATCTGTCTCCATTCGAAAGATGAAACCCAGTATTTGTATTTCCATCGATATTCAAGCAAATGTAAACAATCGTTTTGCGTAGAGAGATGTGTTTACAGATGAAACGGAATGTTGAAAGACATTCAGTATTTCACTTCGGTGACTAGTGTTTAGATGGAAAGAACAGCGAAATTAAAAAATATTCCCTCACAATATCCAAGCGAAGTTTAATCTAATTGTAGTTTTATTATTACCCACATTACTTGTGTCTGTAATAGTGAAGGTTTTAAGGGAAGGAATGGTATTTCTTTAAAAAAATTACCCTAGCTTCAAGGGTGCCCTAATAAATCGTTCTTAACGCCTAGTTCTCACTCAACTTTTAGCCTTCTAATGCTTACTTCTAGGGTATCCTATGACAGCGATCCAGTATGGAATCATTGACAGCCGGAGCATTACTAGAGAATTGCTCCATATGAAGGCTGTTGTTCAATATGTTAATTGCATGTCTTAATCTCTCGGCTTTGCGCTTTTTTGCACATCATTAATCATCATAGATTTTCATGTTGGTATCCATCGTCAAGGAGTTTTGATAAGATTCTTCATTTTCTTGATTTCTAGACATGACTCAAATTTTCTTTTACCTTCATCGTCTTTATATTTCAAGCCTCATGTCTGAAACTCTTAGAGCTGTATAGAAATTTCCGTCTCAAAGGGGCTCTAGCAATTTAAAATATGTCCTGTAATGTTTTGCTTCAGCCATTTCAAATGCATCCTGTAACTTTTTGTTTCAGCAGTTTATAATATGTCCTGCAACGTTTTTTTGTAGCAGTTTCAGTATGTGCCTGTACCGTCTTGCTTCAGCCATTTGAAATATATCCTGCAACCTTTTGTTTCAGCAGTTTGAGATATGTTCTGTAACGTTTTTTGTTTGGGACTCTTCTTGTTTTGTTGATAAATTACAAATAATGGGACAGTTTGGTTTACTCTCAATTATGGCTTCGGCCTCTCTTTACACAGTGATGGTGCTTACAATTAGTACAATGTACTTTTTGTTTCTTTTTCATCTTTTCGAGTACTTGATATTTCTTTTGGGTATTTTTGTACATACTCATAGCAACTTTCTCTTAATTAATCTTCATAATAATTACGAAGGGTTTTCATGTCAGAAGCAATAGCTAACAATTACATTTTATCACATTCACGTCATTAGATAACTTGAAAAAAATGAGCCGATCAGCTGAAGTTTTGTATAATTTTTAAATAGGGTTTAACTTGTTTTGTAAAACAATAATAAAGCCCAAATCTTACCTTTCCTTAGCCGCTGGACAAAAGTAATTGGTCCATATTTCTTTTCGCCTCCTCATAAGCATTGCAAAGAGATATTTCACTTGGGTCTTTTTTCGGTGTTAAGGTTCAAGACTGTATAAATTGTAAAACAATCTCCTTTTGCTGTTTTGGTTAAAACCAACATTCCGTTATTTCGGTTTCTGAATATAGTTAAGGCGAATTATATAACCATGACAAGTTTTTAATTCTCGCAATTTATACTTACTTCCTGTTTTATTTGCCACATTAAAGGTTTTATACAGGACACAAATAAATATAAAGTGAGAGAGAGAGAGAGAGAGAGAGAGAGAGAGAGAGAGAGAGAGAGAGAGAGAGAGAGAGAGAGAGAGAGAGAGAGAGAGAGAGAATTTTTCATATCTAAAAGCATTAAATGTGACATATTGGACATATAGAATCGGTTTCCAAATGAATGAAAAAACTCTCTCTCTCTCTCTCTCTCAATGCGCATTTTATCCTTTCAAACAATATTTTATGCAATTAAAAATCCTAATTACTGTTCCGGATGATTCTTACTATTATATTCTGCTTCTCTAAGAGTTTGGTTTGGAAAGAGTTTGTGGTGAGTTTGTCAGGCCTTCCAGATTTTCCATAGTCTCACTTCATAAAAGATGTTCCTTTTCCCTCGATAAATGAAAGCCAAGTAATTTTGTTTGTTCAGAATTCAAATTAATATTTAATGATCACTTCAGAAGAGTTTTAAAGAAAGATAAAAAGGAATATTGAACGGTGTGAGTAATATCTCCTAAAAAAAATAATTTCACTTATTTGACAAATAATTATTGTTAAGATTCTGTTTATTTATTTGATAAAAACAATACCAAAAAATAATTGGGATCCTTTTCCTTGCCTAGTCTCTATTTCTTTCCTTTCCATTTTCTTCCATTCCATATTATTGTCGTAAAATGTTAGCCTATAGAAAATGGCCTCTTGACTTTTTTCGTCTTATGCTTTTATAAAGACCTTGATACAAGAGATTCACGCGTTTCTTGTCTGTTTATGGAAAGGAAAAATCCGTTTATTACTTTAGAAACAATGTCTTCAGTGGAGTATATTACTTTCAGTTCTGTATTGCCCTTAGTGCCTTTTTGGCACCAGAGTAGTGGAAACCATATTTCACTAGATTCTGTATTATACACGTTATGCCAGGAGCTACCAACCACACATTCCAGCGACCACTACAGGCCTGGAGTTCCATTCTCTAAGAGATAAATGGTCTGTCCTCTAGGAAGGCTCTCTCGGCGTCAGTGACCCTGGTAGTTGTGACGCCAGATAACCCACAATTAATCAATCACGATCCTAGCTGCGAAGAGTTCAAGGACCTCTTTGTTCCTTGGCGGCCTCTATACTGAATATTAATCTTTCAGAAACGGAGTGAGTACTCCTGATGGTTTCTCTCTCTCTCTCTCTCTCTCTCTCTCTCTCTCTCTCTCTCTCTCTCTCTCTCTCTCTCTCTCTCTCTCTCAGCTAATTTCGCAGGAGAAATCGAATATTCCTCATTTCATGTTACTCTCTTGCCATTTACTAGACCCTAATGTTTCTGACAATAAAGGCAAGCCATCCCAATTTTCCAAATGTTTTTCGTCAATTTTATTATATATGTAAAGTCAATCTTTCCAATGCAAGCTTATTGTGGATGCATTACTCTCTCTCTTACTTGTCATTTTTCTCTGTATCCTGTATAAAAGGTTTTTAGTAGGAAATGGTGTAATTCTACTTTATAAATAATAATAATAATAATAATAATAATAATAATAATAATAATAATAATAATAATAATAATAATTCGGAAGAAGACCTTCTTTCAAACAAACGCCATTAAACAGAATGGCAGTTTTGATGCGGTTGAGTTTATATGGCAGTTCCTCAGTCTCTCGAATGAGTTTCTTTGTAGCACCAGCTAAATTATATAACAACGACCATCCCCATTTCCCATGTAAGAAGGCCCTCGCAATTCTCGGATGGAAACCATGGTAGAACGTGACCTTGGAGACCCATTTTCTCTTTATTACCGTCAGGAGAACGGTAAGGCGCGTCCCTAAGATAACACTTTAGCCGCCTACTACTTCAGTCAGCACGCCCTATGATCAGAACTCCCGGGACCTGGCGCCAGCCAATCAGCGTCTTCGTCGGTCAGCCAGACTCGCCAAGATGAGTTATTCAGCCAGTGGGAGAAGCCCTCCCCGGTTTTAACAACTAATCAAAAATCTACCAGAATTTCTGTAAGCCTACTTGCGGGTGTAAATATGGCTTCATTCAAATTTCGGTCAATAGTAGATTACTGCCGAAACTTCAGGGAATAAATGAGCTTTGGACAGCTCTTACGTAACTTACCTGTTGCTACAAAGAAACTCATTCGAGAGACTGGAACACTGTAATATAAACTCAACGACATCCAGACGGCCGTTTTGTTTGATTAATAATAGTAACGATAACAATGGAAGGGCCCTTGTTCGACCGATATCATATTAATTGCTGCTTTTTGGGAACCACTGCTGGGATGCAATGTCCGATGATTAAAGAAACTAGAAATTCAGTAAAATGTGTGTGAACCGAAAGAAAATTCGGTATGGAAATGTAACTGATATAACGGAGTAGTGGTCAAGGGAACATTAAATGTAAATCAAAGCAGGATAATAAAAACTGCGAAGCAACATATGGAGTTCTGTACCCTAACAAAATAAAAACGAAATAGATAAAAATATCGAGATCACAGAAATAACACACTGTGTATGGGAGTCTGCTAAAGAATTTGTTTTGATCAGATAAAAATAGTCAAGCAGTGGTTTTAACTTAGATTTTTCAGTAATTGCTGCAATTCCGGTTTCTTCCGTTAGTAAAATGGAATAATTGAGCGATTGATTTTTTCTGCTAACAAAATATAACACACTTAAAGGGAATCGAGAAGTGTAATCCTTTGTTCATATCTGAATATCATTCGCAAATAAAGTACAATACAACGTTTCTCTCGCGCCCCCCAACCCCCCAAAAATACAATTTTTGTGCTGTTGTATTGTTGTACAAGTTTGGTCATCCTCGAGGAACAAAAATTATTTGCAATCACATAGCTCTCTGGAGCTAACAATTTCCATCGTATAGTCTGTAAAGCTAAGTACTTCTTTTATTGTGTTGTTTGGTAACTTCTTTTTTATCTTTGTCAGTATGTAGTGGTTCTCTCTCACTATCATTCACTTTGTGTAAATCTTCGTTTTAAAGAAACTTAAGCTTCATAATTACCTATTCATTCTTTTGTTATGTTCTGAAAAATGTCATCGGCCAATTTTTTTTTTTTTTTTTTTTTTTTTTGCGGGGGACATAACAATTTTGCTACATTCCTCTCTGGTGAAGCGGAAAATCTATCCCTACTTGAACGATGAAGCTTAATGTGCGGAAAGATGTGTTTATAGATGAAACGAAATTCTGAGAAAAGATTTCAGATTCCTTTAAGTGACCAGTGTTTAGATGGGCACAGACAGAAAGAATGTCTTCACTCACAAAATCTAAGCAAATTTTAATGAATTTGTAATTGATCTATACCTAAGTTATGTGTTTGTGAGCGGGAGGGATTAAAGTGGGTGAAAAGCATTTCTTTCAGAAATTACCCTAGTTATTTCGGTGGTGTAACCATAACTCGTTCATATTTCTACGTCTGGTTTGAGGTAGTTTTCACTCAACCTAATGTCTTGATATGTTAAATACTAGGGAGATACAGTCTTCAGGTACCGACTCCTCGAGCACTGCCAAAGAATTACTGCAATTCAAGACTTGTTCAGTGTGTTAATTGCGTGTCTTAATCCATCGGCTTTGCGCTTATTTGCACATCATTAATCATCATCCTGGAATATATTTTCATGTTAGCATACATCGTCAAAGATTATTGCTAAGATTCTTCATTTCCTTGGCGATTAATGCTTCTTGATCACCAGTCACCAAACTCAAACTTGCGAGGTAGGAATGACAGCGGTGAGTGCCAAAAAGAAGTGGGGGTCTCATCAACTGGTAATTGTATCATTCAATGTTGCAATCATCGTCTTTACATAATTAAACCTCCACCATGCAACTTCTATATCTATATAGAAATTTCCGTCTCTAAGGTCTTGGGTATTGTCAGGTAATTCCTTTCATTTTTTAGGGACCCTTCTTGTTTTGTGGACGGCTTGTAAATAATATGAAGACTAATACGTTTCAATTATTCTTAATTATATTTTCATATTTCCGTTACTTATAATTATAATTATCCTGATGTTTTTTTTTTTTTTTATCTTAGTGTACTTGATATTTTTATTGATTTATTTGCTACTAATAAACTTCCGGTGATTTATCCTTTTTACTGTTGTGAAGGAGTTTTATTTCTGGAGATATAACTAATACATTTATTTCCTTCGACTAGGATAGCTGAAAGAAATGAGGTGATTTCCCGTCTACTATGAACAGCTGGCGTTCTTACAATCCTTACTCATGAAACTTCATACCATGGTCATGGAGTTTTATATACATCGTTTTTAAAGAGATTATTAACCTGTTTTGACAGAGAAAAAATTACCTTCCATCCAAATATCTTTTAAATGACTAGTTTTCCTCCATTACTCGCTACCTAAAGGCACTAGTTTATGATTATTTCGCCTTCTCATAAACATTGTAAACAAAAGAATTCACGGAGTTTATTAGAAATGTCAGCGCTAAAACACCTTTAGAATAGATTCTCGGTCACTCAGAAGTCTACCTTAGCCTTGTGGTCTTCACGATCCTAAGGAGCAGAAAAATTTGACAAGCCAACAACAACCTACACAAAACAAGACTGATAAGAAAAAAAATTCTCATGAAAAGATTACATCTTCAAGTTTACGAAACGATAAATGATGAAATGAAGATACATAATCTCTAAAGAATACTGAACAATACGGTAATGAAGAAGACAATATTAAGATGAATAATATGGTACAATGGGCTAACATTAATCAGCGCTGGTACAGACAAAAGTATTGTCTGTCTGTCCTTGTACACACCAGATTTCACGATTAGTTTATCGATGTAATCACAGCACACAGATTTAACAGTGAAATGAATTCAGGTTAAATATCAAGAACTCTGTATTACGCTACAAAACGGATTATTCAGAAATCCACTACGTGACAAAGTTGGTAGACCTAACTCACCAAACAACAACAGAGACAAAAGGTGGAATTAACCCTATAAAAACCAGGGCAAGTCAGTGACTGAATAATCGACATCAGCTGGCAAAAATAGCTTTAATCTTGCGAGTAGGAATTCTACTAAAATTGTTATAGCAGTAAATTGACTAAGTGACAGAACTTTAATTTATATAGCCAAAGGGATAAAAAGTAGGTTAAAGCACAATTAGTGCTTTGCACAGCTCATGTGATTAAACAGCGACGCTAAGATATTGCAGGGCTTTAACGTGTTTGCAAGACCATTGGGACACTACTGAACGCTAGAGAGAACTTGAACAGTTTCTTTTCTCTCTCAATTTGTCTAAAGAAAGAAAAAGGCAGAAGTTGCTACTAACCAAAATTTACTAAAATCAACGTAAAAATATATTTAAGCTATATTATTATAATAATATCATCATAAAATGAGTTACGTACACAAACTGCTGTAAAAAAAATCCCTTTATACTGTTACTCCAGAAAATTAGAGCTGATATTGCTGGTACAGTGCAGTCTTGAAAAGGTTCGACTTTTGGTTGGTCATTTTTAGTTTTTTGTAAAAGAAAACTATTGTGCCGGCTTTGTCTGTCTGGCCGCACTTTTTCTGTCCCCCTTCAGATCTTAAAAACTACTGAGGCTAGAGGGCTGCAAATTGGTATATTGATCATCCACCCTCCAATCATCAAACATACCAAATCGCAGCCCTCTAGCCTCAGTAGTTTTTTAATTTTATTTAAGGTTAAAGTTAGCCATAATCGTGCTTCTGGCAGCGATACGGATAGTCCACCACCAGGCCGTGGTTAAAGTTTCATGGGCCGCGGCTCATACAGCATTATACCGAGATCACCGAAGGATAGATTTATTTTCAGTGGCCTTGATTATACGCTGTAGCGGCTGTACAGAAAACTCGATTGCGCCGAAGAAACTTCTGCGTATTAATTACTTGTTCTCTTCAAGGGGGCAATTAAGCATTGTTGATGGGACGGGTTTTTCTGGTGAGGGTTTTAATATCGCCACATTTCCACTCATGAGAAACAGCATCCGTAAGTGTATGACCGCTAACATCATGACAGGTCTCCTTGGAATGAAGTCTCCTAACAGAAGGCCTTTTCATACATCTGATGGTCAAGATACAAGATGAGATGCCTATTAAATGACTCGACACTCAAGTAGTGTGGGCAGTTTTTACTATCTTTGTTCTGAGTTTCAACTTCAATGCAAAGGCCCGTCGCTTTAGATTAAGCCACCATATTAGCACAGGCTACTTCTCTTAAACAAGGCAAGTTGCCGCAGGCCTTTTGCGCAGGCCATTGGCATTCACTGATGAGCAGCTTTATCAGACTGAGGTTTCCCATACCAACTGTTTTATCATTTAGTTAACAGTGTATTAAAACGGTCTGTAATGAGATCAACGGTTGTGTTTGGCTCATCATTCCTGATGTCTTTTACCCTTCTGCCTCAGTCAGCCACCTATGAACAGAAAACTTCTTTTAAGATCAGGAGGGATATTTGAGGAAGATTGCAGTGAAAATACAACCGGAATAAGGATTTCACACTTGGAAATTAACATACAAATATCGAACAACTACTGTGTTGTAATCATGACTCTTACCTGGACTTATTTTTTCTGTTAAATCTTGAAGACTAACTGCAAATAGCATTTTCTCTCTGTCTCTGATAATATTAGCTACTGTCGACTTTCAAGATACCATTTATAAATTATATTCAGCTTGGACATGTCATAAATATTTATTGTAATTTGAAACTGTCCATGGAGATCGCTTTCATGGGATATTTAAGGGACAGTTTTGGGGACGTACAATGGGTGTGACTTCTGGTAACCGAGGTGGTATTCATTATTATTCACATCCATAAGAGGTCATTGTGATAATGCTCACTGTAAAACGAAGATACATCAACAGCTGGAGCTTAAATGATAACTCTTTCTCAATGACGATGATGCTGCTTTGCCCTGGGCTAGAAGAATTCCACAAGCGTGAATATTTGATATTTGGTCATCCACCGATGCATTTCATTTACAATGGAGGAATGAAACTCGAGGGAGCAGATTTTGAATTTTAGGCATTGTTTAAGTTTGTTATCATGTAAAATTCTGGAACCCTCAACTAGTACTGCAATGGGATTTTTAAGGCTTTACATTTCGCAAAGTGCAGTCTCTCAACTTGTTGAATAATCTACTCCCACGAGATTCATTCCCCCATTGTAAATGAAATGCATCGGTGGATAACCAAATGCAAATTATTCACACACAGAGGAATTCTTCTAGCCCATGGCAGAGCAGCATCGTCGTCATTAAGAAAGAGTTATTATTTAAGCTCCAGCTGTTGATGTCTCTTCATTTTACAGTGATCATTATATTATCACAATGACCTCTTATGGATGTGAATAATAATGAATACCACCTCGGTTTCCAGAAGTCACACCCATTGTAAGCCCCCGAAACTGGGGTGAAAACAGCATCCGTCACTTCTCTAGACAATGCACTGGACTGACTTGCATCCAGCAGGAAAGGGTTCAAGTGAAGGCTGATTTGCGGAGATCGAATATGGAGGATGAAATAGGAAGTGAGGGAACTATGATCCTGAGAATGTTTGGTGTCAGGCTGATAACTAAGATTGTTATGTATGATAACCAGGCAAACATGTAGGTGCTGTGAAGGTGAGAAACAGAGGGGGAATAAGAGTGATATGAATAAAAATGGAGACAGGAATCTGCTATTTTGGTACAAGAATCAGTAGATGATCGAGAGCGTTCTTCCTCATCACTAGGGCTTTACTCCTTAACCAATTATTTTCACAAATATGATCATGTTTAAGGGAAAGAGCCGTGAACTGTCACAATTAAAATGTGTGAAGATTTGTCCTCCAAAAGGATGGAAAATGAAAAAAAAAAAAACCTGACCTTTGTTCGGATTTTTCCATAATATAATTAATGACCTCTGAGTATTTCAAGTATCCAGTAATTAATAGCTACAAAGATACGATATATGAAACTTATCAGAATGAATTCTGAGCTAGTGCAAATTATAAGGTAAACTTGTCTGGCAAAATGCCAATATTTCTAATTATTTACTAAAGAGGACAGACATACGACATTAGAAACCAGACACTCTGAAGAGTTCTTGATGAAACTTTTCACGGTTGTCTTATCTTTGAGACAGCTCTTTGCGAGTCGAGAAGTTTTGGTAATCAGCATAATGTAAAAGTGACATGTTTATAACTATGCTAAAAAGTTCCATAGTTCCCCAAGATCTTCCCAGCCAAGTTTACCTTCTAGATAGCTTCATTCGTTCCGATTCTCTTCGTCACTATATAAACAAATAAAAAATGCGACGAAGTTTCTTCGGCGCAATCGAGCTTGTATAGCGTATAATGCTGTATGAAACCTCCAGTCGCGGCCCATGAGTCTCTAACCTCAGCTCCGGTGGTGGTTTCCGTGTTGTTGGCACTTCATAGCGGTGCCAGACGCACGATCATGGCTAACTTTAACTTTAAATGCAATAAAATCGCGAAGTTGCTGCGACCGCAATTTGCGTGTTTGGTGATTGGAGGGTGTGTGATCAACATGGCAATTTGCAGCCCTCTTACCTCAGTAATTTTTAAGACCTGAGGGCGGACAGAAAAAGTGCGGAACGGAGAGAAAAATGCCATCTCAATAGTTTCCTTATACAGAAAACTAAAACAATCTGTGACAGTGGAGTAAATCTTTTAACATTACAGCTAAATCACGTCAGTATTTTTAAACTGCCGTTTGAGTCTTTAAAGTAGATAATTTTCATTTTATATTCATCGAGGTTTGGTGGACTGATGAAACTCTGCCTGTCTCTTTGTCTATCTGTTTGTCTCTCTACACGTACTTTTTCTTTTCAAGCGACATTTCATGCAATGAAATAACCTAGTCACTTTTGCAGAGGCTTATTTTTATTACAGTATTCTCTAAAACTTTGGTTTTGGAAAGAGTTTCTAGAGGGGAGAGTTTGCCAAGACTTACTGATTTATCATAGCCTCACCTTATAAATGATGTTCCTTTTCGTCGACGAGAAAACACTCAGTCATTTTATTTTTCCAGAATTCAGATTGATATCTAATGAACATTTCAGAAGAGGCTTCAAAAACAAAGAAGAATTTTGATCGATGTAAGAGTAATATTTGCTCAAATAATTGGTTACATGTATTTAGCAAAGAATTATTTGTAGAAGTGTTTTAATGTAGTTGATCAAAACGACACCATAGAAGAAAAGGAGTCTATTCATTGCTCAGTCTTTATTTCTTTCTTTTCCTTAATATTCTTCCATTTTCATTTTACTGGCCTCAAAATTTAGACCAACGAAAGCCTCTACACTATTTTATAACATGCCAGTATGTTGTTGGACTCTCACGTTTATTCACTGTAAGTAAATTTTCTCCTTTAAGGGATAGCTTTATCATTTCTTTCACAGGTAATCTTACGCTTTGTAATGTCCCATTTCTATTTTTGCTAATTTTCCAAGAATGCCATTGGGTCAGCCTTTTTTGGCAGGGGAAGTAAAAACCTTGTTGCTTTCCTCTCATACGTAATGGAAAATGTTTCCCCATTTGAAGAATGAAACATATATTGTACTTCCATCAAGATTCAAGCAAATGAAAGCAAACGTTGTTCGGAAAGATACTTGTTGACAAATGTTGAAAGAAAACTCCAGCGCTTCACAGAAAGGAAAGAAAAATCTTCCTTCACAAACTCTGAGTAAATTTCAACTAATTTGCATTTTTTTTTCGTAATTACTCATATATGAGTCTATGAATTATTCCAGTTACGTCACCAGTACTCGTAAGTATTCGATGCTTTAACGTCTGGTTTGTTCTAGACTTCATGTAACCTATTGTGTTTGCTAGTATACTTCTAGGTTTTGCTACAAATCCGATCCAGTAGGTACGCACCGACAGTCCAGCCATTGCTAGAGATTTGTTCCATTTGAATACTGTTGTTCAGTGCGTTAATTGCAAGTCTTAATTCCTCGGCTTTGCGCTTTCCATCGTCATCAATCATCATCCTCGAATACATTTTCATTTCCATGATTCTTAATTCCCTGGGCAATTAGTGCTTCTTGCTATCAGTTCTCAGGCTTACACTTCGAGCTTTGAATGAGGCCGGTGAATACCGGAAAGAAATGGGGATTTCATCAGCTTCTCAATGTATCTTTATATATCACACTACTCCCGCCTGAAGTTCTTCATTGGAGGGGTCGGTAGAGCTTTCGGCTAGCACGCTGTTGGCCCAGCGTTCGACTCTCAGACCGGCCAATGAAGAATTAGAGGAATTTATTTCTGGTGATAGAAATTCCCTTCTCGTCATAATGTGGCTCGGATTCCACAATAAGCTGTAGTCTCGTTGTTAGGTAACCAGTTGGTTCTTAGCCACGTAAAATAAGTCTAATCCTTCGGGCCAGCCCTAGGAGAGCTGTTAACCAGCTCAGTGGTCTGGTTAAACTAAGATATACTTAACTTATTCATGTCTGCAACTGCAATTTCCGTCTCTAGGGGCTTGAGCTCATTGAAGTATTTCCTGTCCTGTTATTTCAGGACTGTTTTTGTTTTGTTGACGTCGGTTGATATGTCTGGTTTATTCTCAATATGTTTTTGGCTTCCCTTCACACGTTAAGAATACTGATACTAATAAGCATTCTTTAGGAAACGCAAACACCATCAATCTACTCTTTCATAACTTTACTCGTGTTTCTCTATTATTAATAACTTCTGAGTATTTCACATATTACCAACCAAAAAGAAATGATATATGAAAGTTCGCAAAATGAATTTCGAGCTACTACAAATTATAACGTGTAAAACTTGTCTGTCAAAATACCATTATTTCTAATTATTTCCTAAATAGCACATCAAAAACTTTGAAATGTTCTTGGTGAAACTTCCCACGAGTGTCATGTCTATGAGACAGTTTTTTTCGAGTCGGGCAGTTTTGCTGGTCAGCATAATGTAAAAGTTACGCGCTGATAACTGTACTAGAAAGTTCCATAATTGCCCAGGCTCCTCTTAGTCAGGTATTAGCTTTTAATTAGAATCTTTCTTCCCGATTCTCTTCGTCACAAGATTAGAACCGTCTGTCTGTAACTGTGAAAGCAGCATAGCAACAAAATCGCCTCATTATCTTGAAATTTCTGTTTGAGAGCCTTTGGAATAGATCATTTTTATCCGATTTTCATCAAGGTTCGATAGACGATCATGACTTTACAATCGGTGACAATGAAGTTTAGAATCAGAATCTTCCGTTTGGAAAATTATCTCAATACTGTTTGTTTCAATCCTTCTTATTACCGTTGAGAAAAAAAAAAAAACTGAAAGAAAATCATGCTCTAATAAATTTGTATTCTATCACGCTGTTTCCGAGATTTCTTTGGAGACGTCACGAAAAGAAAGTAAATCAGCCATGGCATCTATCCACTGGCAGATTGATCGATTAACCATTATAAGATGTGGTCCAAAGAAGGTGACACTGATTGATGTTGCCTTTTTATAACTATAATTCATTGTCATTCTTCACATACAAAATTAGTATGTTTCTAAAGAGATAAGAACAATTATTCGAAATCAATGTAGAAATAGGCATGTGAATATAAATTGGAAATTTTCAAAGAGAGTATATCAAGAAAATGTTCACACAGATTAAGAATTCGCGAAGAAGACTGATAGATGTAGTCCTCTTGAATTCGAGACAGTCATGACAAAATCACTTCGATATTAAAGGCGTAGCAACTCCCGACTAAGATATTTTCTGGTTAATGCACAGCTGAAATACATCAAATCCTTTAATGATTCACGAAATTAAGCGCAAATTGCAGTTGAGAAATTTACAAAATAGTCTAAAATTTGTCTACTAAAAATGCTTACGTTTGTTTGTTCCTACTCTTGTCTAATGAAGAATTCTGAAAAATGTTTTTCTTTACAATAGTATTAAGCATGAGAAAAATAAAAGAGAGTAAAAAATTATCTGAAGTTTCTTCGGCGCAATCGAGTTTTCTGTACAGCATATATTGCTATATGAAACTTTCAGCCGCGGCCCATGAAACTCAGCCACGGTCCGGTAGTGGCCTCAGCCATGGCCCATGAAATTCTTAGTCTCGGCCATGAAACTCAGCCAAGGTCTGGTGGTGGCCTGTGTTATTGGTACCTATATCGGTGCCAGAAGTACGAGTATGGCTAACTTTAACCTTAAATAAAATAAAAACTACTGAGACTAGAATGCTGCAATTTGGTGTTTGATGATTGGAGGGTGGATGATCAACATACCAATTTGCAGCTTTCTAGCCTCAGTAGTTTTTAAGATCTGAGGGCTGACAAAAAAAAAAAAAAAGTGCGGACGGGCAGACAAAGCCATCTCAATAGTTTTCTTTTACAGAAAACTAAAAGGTAAATTTGAAAAAAGACCTTAAATGACAACTTTGAAAGTTTTGATTTCTTTAGAAAATCCTTTAGTACACCTTGCAGTGACTTAGTCACGTTATCTTCATAGCTGAAACCTTCATCACAAAACGTTGGATTATTCCCGGGACGTTTTTAAGAAAATTGGTTAACAAAGACACAAATTTAATGCTTACTCTTAGTTCTGTTTTCATAAAGTTATTGCATTTTCTTTCAAATGGATATTTTGGAACCTTATATAATTCAGCTTAAATTTATTTCATAATTCGCTCATTTGCCAGAAGAGGACAACTCAAAAAAAAAAATGTGTTTTGAGGTATTGATACTAGCAGATAGCCCTGTTCTTGTTTAACATTGTGGGTAAAAACGTCTTATTTGTATTTGTAATACGAACCGCCAGAGGGCATGACATGTCACTATTACGCCATAGAGAGTAGAGAATTTTAAACCTGGAAATGCTTCTGAAAATAGCAATTTTGAGTTATGTCACTCTTCCGGCAAAGCAGGCAGGCACTAAGTAGCGAGAGGGATTTGAGTGGCAACGTAGTATTCGCCAACAAAATGCAAACATTTTCATTGATGAAAAACACACCGGCAACTAATAAAGGCGGACCCACACCTGGGATTAATATATTTGCCATCCTTTTAGAAGAAACAGTAATAATCAACCTTAATTATAATGGACACCCAAAAAATAGCAAAAAATTATGGTTAAAATAAAAAAATACTAAAAATGAGCCTTTCCACGGAGGAGTGAAAGCCAAAGAAATAATTAGCCGAAATTACATTTTCTTCCGGGAAGAACTCTTACTACGTAAATAAAAATGTGAGAAAAAGAGTAGAAAAACATGTGCTGGGTGGAGGGGCATCGACGGCAACATTGTTATTATTTGACTTACCTGGTAAAACCTTCCGCTAATAAAAATGAAACCTACAACAACTCTTCGTACCGTTAAGAAACAAAATGTTATATATCGGAGCAGAGATAGACTACAACTCGGATTATATGATTCACAACATGATGATTCAGGAGATTATTGACCTTGTCAGAAAAAACTTTACTTTCTAATAAGCTAAGATTAGTGGAAAAGTTTAGAAATTTCTGCTTGACTTCCTTCTTAATGTACAAGTAATTCAGTTGAATAGACACAGTATGATATATTCAGGAACGGGAACAAAATTGTCTACGCTACATTCCAAGATTTCAAGGAATTCATAAATTGTCATTCTTTAGAAAACCTTTGGAATAAGATGCTGACACAATTACAAGTATCTCTTATTGTCGCTTTCCAGCATGTGTAACGGCACTGTTATTCATAAGAAGAAACACGGAATTGCGGATATAGTTAAATTATTAACATACTCGCGCCAAACATTTAGGTCTTGTTTCATTTTTCTTCCATTTTTCCATTTTCATATTTCTATCGGCAACCTTATTCATATCACACTAAACCCAATTTGCATACCACTTTTACATCACCTTCATAATTGTCTGTTTGTCGATTCTGACAAAACACGTCTCCATAAGACAGCATAGATCTTCAGGGAGGTCGTCTCCCGGAGCACACCTTTGTTTGATTCCAAAATCTGATTTCCATACGTAGAATTCTTTATCTATAATTCTGGCCTTTTTTCGCTGACGAGGAAACAGGTCTAGTTCATTGTCTCCAGATACCTGCACTATTAATCTTTGAAGGGAGGCCACCGGCTCCCATGCTGTGTCCAACAGATGGGGAAACAATGCCATTTTGGTTTTAAAATCCTATTCACTGGGTCTAATGTCGACGAATGTCCCAACTCTCCTTTTTGTTTTAACAGAGGTCGGTGGATGACCAAATACAGTATATTCGAGCCACTGTTGAGTTCTTCGCGTCAATTGAGAGTTGTGGCCCCATCATAAGGGATGAAAATAATATTGTAAGCGGGCAGAAATCGCCATACCTTTAACTTCCAATAGTTATATAACTGATAACTCTCTTAGGGAGATGGGTAATGATAAATCTCTGGTAGCAGAGGTCACTCCTCCCTGAAGGCACCGTTATTTAAGGGTTAACTACCTTTGCAACAAACCACAATTGTCATTGTCAATCTCTTACCTTATTTCTTCTATGATTTTTTTATATAAAATTGCAACCACTAACACCCACTCACATACACAAAACACACACACAAACACACACACACACACACACACACACACACACATATATAGATATATATATATATATATATATATATATATATATATAAATTTTTCTTTAGAAAACAGACTATTCTCGCTTTAACGACAATTACAGTATAATCTTTTCACTTATTTTTAAAAATAAATCAAATTTAAACATGTCTTGTCAGTGAAAAATCTTAAAGTTCATAATAACTGATTTAATTAAAAGAGTGTAAGATTTTGCATCAAGTCTACAAGAACTAATAATGTTTTTGAATTACATTTTAATGAAATGCAACCAGCCAGTGGTTGCTTCGCAGCTAGTTGTGGCGAAATGTGAAATACTTATTTGGTTTGAGGGATACAGTACCTTGACTTCTTTCTTTGTCTTTCTTTTTTTTAGAAAAGAAAGACAAATGAAATTCCTTTATTCGTGTCTGAGTCTTCAATATCCATGACAAGGTATCTGATTCTATGTTACGTGATATTTTTAGCACAATACATTGAATCTTTCATTGTAATGCTAAATATAGATTTAAGTGGACCACATACGAAACGGCTGGTTATTTTGCACAGGATCTATTTACTTGAATGACAAATAAAAAAAAAATAAAGAAAGAAAATTAGAGAGAAAAAATAAAATGCTTCTCTTTCAGCGCATCCTCTCGGCTATAAAAGGATTCCACTTACTGAAAGAAAAAAAAAAAAGATTCTTTTTAAAGTAGTTTCTGAGGAAAATCCAAATGCATCCAAAACTTCCAAGCACTCTTTCAGTATCAAGAGAGAAAGGAAAGTGGGGAAACGTAAAAAATACAAAATCTTTTACTCTATCTTCATATTCTGGAGGAACCTGGAGACTTATTTGTTCCTTTGTCTCTACTTCTTCTGTCTTGTTCTGTCTTTCTTCGGTAGCTATATATATATATATATATATATATATATATATATGAAAAGTCTTCCTTTATTTTTGCAAGAAATCCAAGTTGTACATTTGGTATCTGTAACTTACCTTTGAGGCAATCTCCAATATTTTTGTAGCATTTCTTCCTAACCTCAAGGCTCCCCGTCTTGAACATACAAACTATATTATATAGAGAGCAGAGAGATATATATAGGCATATATATATATATATATATATATATATATATATATATATATATATATATATATATATGTATATATATATATGTATATATATATGTATATATATATATGTATATATATGTATGTATATATATATATATATATATATATATATATATATATATATAGCATATATATATATATATATATATATATATATATAGCAAGAAGGCACTAAAGCAGACAGCTTGGTACATGGCTTTCCTTTATCTGTATGTGGCCTATTGCCTGAGATCCTTTGTCTCATCCTCAAGGCTAAAAATACAAAGCAAAATATAAAATACAGCAAGAAGATTTAGGATATATGTACAAATAAAATATGATAAAGTAAAACATCAGTAAAAAAGGTAAACCTAAAATAAAATTGTTAAAAAAAGAGAAAGAAATAGAAAATTTAACTAACAGATTCTATTCCTCGAAGTTCAGTTGCTGTATGAAAACAATAAACATAAGGTGGGGTGTGGTTTAGCTATATACAGGGGCGTGGACGAGGAATGATTGTTCAAAGAGGGAACAAGCTTTTGATCGCTAACGATTCAAGAATAGGGAGAGTGGTGTTCGTGTTGAAACTAGTTAGTATAATCTTAAAATCATTATAGTTTATTTTACTTTTGCATAGTTTTATGTGGTTTCTAATACTGGATGTTTCGGGATTAGACAACTTGCACCAAAGTGCAAGCTAACGCCAATATGCGCGTTTCGCATCGATCTAAGCAGTCGGCGTGTGTTTCCTACGTGTAATCTGACAATGGCATTGACAGCAAGTAAATAAATAAACAACACCGGATCAATAAAGGGCGAGTTTTTCTTTGTGACGAAACATACCGCCAATAGTTCTGGTTCTTAACATGAGTTTTTGTTTACTTAAAATAATTCGTTAAAATCCTTTTTAGATTGGGTAGGAAAGAGGTGTCTACTTAATGATTTTAAAATTATATAATATGTTAATTTATGTTGACACCTATGTGGTATCAGGAGGGTCAAAGGACATTCCCTCCAATCATTCCTCGTCCACGCCCCTTAAAATAAATTGGACACAGCGTTGGATTTAAATAATCATAGAGAAACCTATTTCCTTGTGAAAAAGATGCCAGTTAAATGTAAGTGTTATGGCTCTTTTTTTAAGAATTTCAGGGAACAATTTAAAATGTTTTACTTTATCATATTTTATTTGTACATATATCCTATATCTTCAAGACCAAAGGTTTTACTTTGAAACACACCAGTATGAAATCTCTTTTCTTCTCGGATGACGATGGTGTCTGAAAAAGGAAACCATTGGTTATTATTTTCTAATTCATAAGTAAATTTAATGTTATTATATATAATTAGCATACTGCAAAAACTGGTCACACCAATGAAAAAATATAATAAATAAATAAATAAATAAATAAATATTAAGTAAATAACTAAATAAATAATAAATAAATAAATAAATAATAAATAAATAAATAAATAAATAATTTAAATAATAAATAAATATATAATTAATAAACCAACAATACATTTGCCAATAAAAAAAATAAATTTATAAACACCGCAAAAAATAAATAGTTTAAATATATAAATAATAAACTAATTAGCGCTAATAAATAATAAATAAATAAATAATGCAGCAAATAGTATGTGTAAATAAAAAATATAAATAAAAAAATAAACTAAATAATTGACGAAATAAATAAATAAATAAAATTGCAATGTAAATATCCCTAAATAAATATAGATAATAAATAAAAGAAATTATTATTTATTCTAAAATAATTATAAACCTTAAAAAATCTTCTAAAATAATTCATAAAATAAAATCTCAATAAAATAAAATAACAACATATAGGTATAATAACAGGTAAATAAATCAAGGTAAAATATAATCAAATAAATAAATAAATAAATCACGTAAATTTTTGCTAAATAAATAAATAAATAAATATCAGAAATAAATAATAAATTAATGTCTAATAAATAAAATGATAAATAAGCATCTAAAAGTCAGGTGAGAAAAATTAAATAAATAAATAAATAATGAATAAAATAAATAAATAAATAAATGGTAAATAAATAAATAAAAGAAATAATAAATAAATAAATATTAAACAAAGTTCAAATTTTTAAATAATAAAGTTTTTTGGAAATAATAGTTAATAAATCGAGAAGGGAACAGAATAAATAATACAAAAATAAATAATAAATACCTTAATAAACCAGACCACTGAGCTGATTAACAAATAATAAATTAATAAATAAATAATCAGATAAATAAATAAATAAATAAGAACCAATTGGTTAAATAGCAACGGAAAATAAAATTTATTGTAATAAATATTAATAAATAAATGAATTAATAAATAAATAAATTAAATAAACAAATCATTGGCCAGTCGGAAATAAAATAAATAAGCTGAATAATAACTGAAAACGGTAATAAATAATCCAATGAGGAAATATGATCAAAATAATACTTAAATAAATAAATAAATAAATTTATTTATGATTAATAGCAGCATTGCCGGGGAAACTGAAATCATATTAATAATAAATAAATAATAAATAGGTTAAATAATAAATAAATTCGGAATAT
>NC_089795.1:22310267-22397767 GCF_040412425.1 Macrobrachium rosenbergii
AAAAAATGTAAAGTGCTGAAGATATATAAAAGGATTAAACCTTACTTCAATTTCTTTATTGGAAGCATAAGCATGCTAAACCCGCTTATTATAAAATACCAAACAGAAGTCGGAGGCATTACTATGTATGGTAAATTAAAGAAGGTTTACTCTGAGCAAAGTAAATCTTAATTAAGTGGCGCTGCTTTACCTATGAAGCCCATTGCAAAACAAACTCCGAGTTGCTTTGACAAGATTTGGTCGAAAGGTCAGTGGTCACACTTGGTTCTAAATTAGAATCTTTGTAAGAATAAAATGAAATACGTGTTTTGGGTTATAAATCAAAAGTAATCCGGCTGTTGATGTATAAAATCAACTTTAGAAAAGCAAAAATTAATAAGATGCAGCGAGAGAGAGAGAGAGAGAGAGAGAGAGAGAGAGAGAGAGAGAGAGAGAGAGAGAGAGAGTATGTTCACTCTCATGTACCATGTAAATGCGGCTGTTGATGTATGAATCAACTTTAGAAAAGCAAAAATTACAAGATAGAGAGAAAGAGAGAGAGAGAGAGAGGGAGAGGGAGTGTGTGTTCACGCTAATGGACCATGTAATGCGGCTATCGATGTATAAAATCAACTTTAGAAAAGCAAAAATTAATAAGATACGGAGAGAGAGAGAGAGAGAGAGAGAGAGAGAGAGAGAGAGAGAGAGAGAGAGAGAGAGAGAGATTTACTCTCTGGACCTTTTAAAGTACATGTATAAAATCAACAGGAAAAGCAAAATTGAAGACATTTCGGAGAGATTCAGGAGAGAGAGAGAGAGAGAGAGAATTTCTTAGAGAGAGAGAGAGAGAGTTTTTTTTTTTTTTTTTTTGTTGATTATAAAATCAAGGTGATAGCAGAACAAAATTGATAGTGACTCATACATAGATGCCAGAGAGAGAGAGAGAGACTCCACGAGAATGCATTTTAGAGATCGACTAGAGCAGAGATCGAGTCGTCACTCACGGACCGATACAATAAAAAGGATATATAGCTTACATTCATAGGCAATAGCAATCTTCAAGACATTTCGGTACATATTCAGCTTTACCACTAATAAACTAAGGCCCAATTTTTTTTTTTTTTTTTTTATAAATTTGAAGGTGAGATGGGAGAAATATAAATCGCTAAAGTGTCCTACGTACAGTGCATGCCATCACTTTACTCTGCCTAACCAAAGTCAGAAACATTATATATCAACTAGATATAGAGATATAGAGAGAGAGATAGAGAGATATAGAGAGAGAGAGAGAGAGAGAGAGAGAGAGAGAGAGAGATTTTTCACTATATATGTAATGGCTTATTGATGTATAAATCAACTTTAGAAAAGCAAAATTGATATGAGAGATATATAGATATATATAGAGAGAGAGAGAGAGAGAGAGAGAGAGAGAGAGATTGGTCCATTAATCTGGCTGTTGATGTATAAAATCATCTACAGCAGAGCAAAATTGATATGATTAATCATAGAGAGATTCTGTTTGAGAGAGAGAGAGATAAAGAGAGAGAGAGAGACAGAGAGAGAGAGAAAGATCACTCTCATCCAGCAGATACCCTAAAACATAGCTTTACATTCATAAGAAACCAAATAACGGCAAGATACTGGTTTAAATTCAGCTTTACCACTCCTCCCCACCCTAAGGCCCAATTTTTCAACCTTTTTTTTTTTTTTTTTATAAATTTGAAGGTGAGATTTCCATTTCTGTTTTGTTTGTTGCCACCAGAATGCTGATTTTGTGATCTTATTTTTCACAAAGTCAGAACGCATTTTAGCCATCATTATAGGCAATTTGAAAGGAATGTAACTTTTAATACATTAACAGCTCTAATCAAATGCAAAGTGATTTATTTGTGAAAGTATGGTCAGATTATAATGATTTATAGCTAGTAGTATTATTTTGACCTCATCAAAGTTTTCTGTCCACACACATAATAAACAACAAGACCTATGTGGGTTTACAAGGCTGTGGGCCGAGCAAAAACTCTCAGTAAGGCCGGCAGCCAGTGGGGAGAAACCTGTTGCCAGACACATGGCCAATGTGTAGAGGTCAATGTTTAACGGAACAGGTGTGGTGGTACCTATTTTCTAACAGAACTCTCTAAGTTTTCAGACCACTTTGGCGGGCCATCAGGTTTATGCAATGGTGCCATCCCCAAGATCGCCAGTGAGCAGTGGATTTGAAAACAGTCCTAACTAAGAAGGCGATCAACCTTGCTACCGCGCCACCACCAAATAAATAAATATAAAACATTGACAAGGATATATCCTCCTTTGTGATGCCCATGAAAACTAATTTTGTTAATAAGTCTGTTAACGTCTTGGCAATTCAAGGCCGGGAAATTTATAGGCGAGGGAAAACTGTGGGTGTTTGAACTTGATTCTTGCTTGATAGCACCATGAGTAGCAGTAGGCCACATTGTCGTTTTTCTGGGAGATAATCCAGGTTTGAGATTAACCCTTTTCACCCCTCACGTGATGGGGGTTTTTAGGTATGGGGAAAGTTAAAAGGCATAGAGCGTCTAGCTCAGGTCAGGCAGACTGCAAAGTAAAGTGATTAATAAATACGTGATCCTTTCCTCTGTCAGAACAAATGGCTTATGACTCCTTTGCAGGTGATTGGCGAAACAGTTCCGAGACACCGCCGCTTTGATGAAGTATTGAGACTTTTGAACCGGTGAATGCACGTGCCGCTCTCTTCCACGAGTCTGGCTGAACTATCTTAGTTAGGAACGGCCAAGTGAGAAAATGTTAGGGCGTCACAATGGTCATACTAATAATTGGTACGCGAAGAGTTAAATACCAATTTCAATTGACATTAAAAATGCTTCTTCACCATCAGATTAAATTTGTTTAATCCTCCAAAAAGCAATCTTCCCTTGTTGAGAGTTCTGCTTCGGGATCCGATTGAGAATAATGAGCCTGACTTACAAACTGAATATATGATAACCATCCACCTGATGATCCCAGTGCAACTTAAGGGCAGCTTAGTCTAAGTACAATTACAAATTTTCTCTTGTGTGGAAAGGAGCACTGTTCTTGATGGAAAAGCCCTGGATTATATAAAATCCTACCTGTGTCTTGGATTTATGTATAATTATCTGTAGCCTTGTAGTGGTTAATTTTTATGTCCAATTGTATCCTTTTATGGGGAATGCAGTTGTTTACTGTCTTTGTGGCCCTGTTCTAATCCAAAAATTATTTCAGGCAGAGACAAGCTGGAGCATCGCACTCTGTGTCCGATAATGACTGCAGTCCAATCCTGAAAGATTCCTTTGGTCGTAGTCCGATTCAGGAAATCCGCTGGGTCACGGGGGAAGGGGGTGTTATATGAATTATTTTTGGCTATCCTGGAGTTGAACCTTTGCAAAGAGGAAAAAATTCAAATGACTAAGTTTTATTATAACTTAATTGTATTGTCACCTTGGCTTATTACAGAGTACCTTGCTTGCTGTCAATCTTTTATTGTTTTGATATGAAAAGACTAGGTTGTGGATCTGCAATGATAGTGCATCCTTTTTGTACTCCTTACTAATTGCTAAATGTTGTAACAAACCCCTTTAAATTGTTCTGAGAATTGGTAATTCCAAATGGTCGACCAACCTCATGTCTATTGTTTGTAATCCAGACGATCTTATAAGATTAATTAAAAATAATTGTTTGATGGCTTTCATCATAATTGGTTACACATCCTTGTCCTTATGGATGACATACACGATATGTTCAATTTCAACCAAGACAACCAGGCGTGGTTATGAATATATTAAATTTATAATATTTTGTATATATGGAATGAAAATAAATAGTAGTAAGACTATATATATATGATAAATGGCATTATGGACGCGATAGGAGCCAATGGTATATATATATATATATATGTTGATCCTATATATATGTAATTTAGGATGTATTTTTTACCAGACTCTATATCATCAATCAGTGAAATGCCCTTTTAAGCCCAATCTAGAATGTGTCAGGTATGCTTGTTAAAATTTATACGATCCAAACGCAAGAAATTGATGAGACTTTTATATTAAGAAACGAACCCGCGTCACCATAACCACAATGAGCTTGTTACCAGACATTAACCCGTATGGACATGAATCTTGGCATTAACGGTGATTTGAGAGCCTGAAAATTATAATTATGGTGTATAAAGACAACTGTTAGTGTGACCGGGCACCAGTTCCCTTTCTTTGCTTGCGTCGAATCCCGGTCTTGTTGATTTTCAATTACTGGCCGCCCAAAAAGCGCAAAGAATTCACAAAGCTAAGAGGGCAGTGGTACTATTAGAAGACGATCCACTGGGCCGTAATTAATGTGTATAATTTGGAATTTAATACCCTACCTCACGTTATATAAGAATGACTTGTTAGATGAACGATATTGGATGATGTAATGCAAGCATCTGAAAGATTGAAACAGAAGGAAGTGCTCGAAACTATGGTTGCCATGATTAACTTTCTTTTAAAACATTCAATTCATATTTCACTGTGGTATTACAGTAAAGCATTTATAGCAAAACCAATGTAAATGAGTTGTATAGAATGGATATATAAGATTTAAGACTGAGTTCCCATTTAAATCTTATATATTGATATTGGCACATATTAAACAGAAGATATATATTATATATTACCTGTAGATAAGAGTGTGTGGGAAAAACAGACAACATGTAATCAGAACATAGCCCCAGATTAATCAGATTCTGAATCTGTTTGCATTTCTCATCAATGAACGACTTGATGATAGAAAGATCAAACTATTCAAAGTTTGCTTTTCGCAGACGCCCTACAACATACAAGGCTTTTTTAAATCACACGATGCAAACTCTCTCCCCTACCCCACCCCTTTCAACTCCTCCCTGTAATCCGAACACCCGCATTAACCATTTCTCTGTTTTGTTTGCTCAGAATGTGTGATGTTTATTATTATTTTTCACAAAGTAAATAGTGTTTCATTATGTGATATTTGATTGTAACTTTAATAACTGTAAACAGCCTTGATATGATTATTTTGTACTTATTGAAAATTAATATTAATTATTATTATTTGTTTTGAATACAGTTCCGTCCGCAACTTTAACAAAACAACAAGACGTCATGTCCAATTTGACGAAATGTGGTGTTATGTTTATAGTTGGAACAGAGAGTTAATTTACGTTTTTTGTCCATCAGTTGAATTTAAAGAACGTAGAAGATTCAGAAAATATTGTTAAATCTATCTGATCAATCAAAAGTCACAGAATTAACGAAATATATATATATAACTATATATGTATGCATATATGTATATATATATATATATAAATACATACACACATATATATATATATATATATACATTATATATATATATATATATATATATATTATATATATATATATATACTATATATATATATATATACTATATATATATATTCATACAGTTGATAGTTTATTACACGGAAATTCATAACTACATTGTTGCATTTTCAAGGCTGAAATACAGCGAGTTGACTTCAACAATTATTTATAAAAACATTTACTACAACAACTAATTAAAAACACTGCAGTACTATCTCATTTAAAATGTTAATTAACAAAGACACCATGACACTAAAAGAAAGACCTACCCAGATTTGAAGGTAAACGAAACTATTGAAACAAGGAGAGAAAATAAAAAATAAACAAAAATAGATAAAAGGCAAACAAGGTAACGATAAGGCAAATAGGGCCATCACAATAAACAGTTGAGAGATGATGTTTGGGCATTTAATGATGGAACAAAGTTACTTTGTCATTATGGACTCTAAAGTTGTTAAGTCGTGTCTTTCTGTTTTGTCCTATTGTTCGAAAATCTTGTTGTCTATGGATGCTTTGTGTATAATTTGGAATGGTTCCTTATATTGACTGTTCGATTGGACAATCTGCTTCCGGTTCTGAAGTTTTTCAACTCCTCTTTGGGCGTCTATGCGTACCTCAGCAGTCTTTTGGTACATCCAACGTAAGTTCCCTGATTAGCACCCAAAAGAATACTTGTAAAAGACGTTGGATGTAAACGGACTAACTTTGTCCCGCATTAGCAACAACATCAACTGTATCGAGTCCCTTTCCTGGACGCCTACGAGCATGATTTCGAGAGCTGCAGCCTGGTGTTGGCATATATACATATATATATATATATATATATTTATATATATTTATATTATATATATATATATATATGTATATATATATATATTATATATATATATATATATATATATATTATATATATATATATATATATATATATATATATATATATATATATATATATATGGCATTAGGCTGTTACTGTCACTTAGTCCTATCGAGATAAGGAAAGAAATCTAAACAATGATTAATTGATTAGTACATTTAGACTGGGGTTACAACAACAACGAGTCGGCAGAGTTGTCGACTAACACTCTGCTAGGCCCGAGTTCGAGTCTCCGGCCGGCCAATGAAGAATTAGAGGAATTTATTTCTGGTGATAGAAATTAAAATCTCGCTATAATTAGTTCGGATTCCATAATGTTGTAGGTCCCGTTGCTAGATAACCAATTGGTTCTTAGCCACGTAAAATGTCTAATCCTTCGGGCTTAGCCCTACGCGAGCTAAGTTAATCAGCTTCAGTGGTCTGGTTAAACTAAGGTATATTTAACTTTACAACAACAGCAAAAGTAATGGAATACTGGAAGTAATCACTTGGTATAGACATCTTCCTGCGTCAATTAAAATCCATAAAAAAGAAGGTAGCCTATAATTACGGTGATATGTTCTTTCCGGGATATGTCGTAAAACCTAAAAAAAAAAATTATAAAAGAAGAGGAAGGCGAAATATTAATTGGATACTGGTCTTTCGCATGAAGGAGTCGAGTTAATGATGGTTGAGATCCTGAGAAATACGATGTATCATAAAAATGTCTTACTTATTAGCCAAATTTATTTCTTTTATTTGATAATTAAAACACTTCATTACACAAAAACCAAATGGAAACTTAATTGTTCATGTTTACGGTTTAGCTGTTAATTAGCATTATCTACCTTTAAAAAAGGCATATATTGAAAAAGTACGGAGAGAGAGCGATCAAGATGATATATATCTCTTGACAACTGTGTTCCTATATACAGGGTATTTTCAGTAGGTTACCAATTAAGAAATAAACAGAAAATGTTTTAAGTCTCTTCGGCAATCAAGTTTTCCGTGCAGCTGCTACACCATAATCAAGGCCACCGAAAACAGATCTATCTTCGGTGGTCTCAGTGTAATGCTGTATGAGCCGCGGGCCCATGAAATTTTATCCACGGCCCAGTGGTGGCCTATCCTATATCATTCCAGAAGCACAATTATGCTAAATTTTAACCTTAATAAGATGAAAATTATTGATAGCTAGAGGGCAGCAATTGGTTTGTTTGATGATTGGAGGGTGGATGATCAACATACCAATTTGCAGCCCTCTAGCCTCAGTAGTTTATAAGATCTGAGGGCGGACAGAATAAAGTGCGGATGGACAGACAAAGCCGGTACAATAGTTTCCTTTTAGAGAAAATTAAAAATACTGGGCTTTTTCTTATGATATGAAACTATTTAAGAAAACCTAAATAATACAGGTATTTGATTTAAATAAGATTAAAATTACAAGAAAATTATATATTATGGTAAATTATCTGCTATGAATTATATCAACTGTAAATATTTATCGAGAACTGCTCAAAAAGTGCTCGTCTTTAAAAAAAAAAAAAATATATCAAATGTAGGAAGAAGAAACACACCAAATACATAGTTTTAACATTTAGTGTATGCAAATTATTCGAGCATATAATGTACTTTTGTATCGTAGTTTAATATAGCAACAAGATCATTGCAATATTCCTTTAATGTTTTTGCCTAGAGTTTATTATATATTACAAAATGTTGGGAGGAGAGTGGCTAATACATTTTACCTAATATACATCTCCGTTTTCATTGACAATGTATTAATAGTTTATACATCATGGAAGAAGATTAAGATATATATATATATATATATATATATATATATATATATATATATATATATATATATATATATATATATATATAATCTAAATATATATGTATATACACTATATATATATGTGTGTGTATATATGAGGCATAAAAATTACTGGAATGATCCCCTGTCTGTAATAACGCTGATATATCATTGTGCCACGTGCAGCCGAAAAGGGGTAATTTTTTCTACTGATGTACTGGTCAAAGTCTAATAAAAGAAAATTTTTTTACGTATATTTTTCAATCATACTATTTATATTATTTTTTCTTTAAATAAGTATGATATACTTGAAATTAATAAACTTAGTGTGGCTGAGAAGTGACAAAATAACAGATAAAAAAATAAATGTCTCATTAATCACCTGTTTTCTATAATTTTGGATACTCAGGCTAGGTGACGTCACCACCTGCCCACGAACAGACTTATCTTGTATTAGACTTTGGTACTGGTAAGCTATTTATCTATGTCATTTGGAAGGGTGCCTTTTATATTCATGCCCTTTCACATATCGAGTGACTGATCGCAGGAGCCCCATTACATATAAATATAAATATAAATATAAATATAAATATAAATATATATATATATATGTATATATATATATATATATATATATATATATATATATATATATATGTGTGTGTGTGTGTGTGTGTGTGTGTGTGTGTGTGTGTTTACCCGTATTTGCCAGCGTAATAGACGTACTTTTTTATCTTTAAATGTACTAAAAAACTGCATTGGTGTCCATCAAAAATATTTGGATGGGGAGACCCACTGCAGGGCTCAGCCTTCGGCGAGTATATTGCAGGCACAAAAATTGTTGCTAACAAATAAAACAAATGAAAAACAAGCCTAATTATTTACTATACATTGTGTTATTGAATAGTATGAACATATGTAAATTTACACTCGCCTTTAAGGAAAGTAAATGAAAATATAAACAAACAATGTTTATGTTACTGCTACAGCCACCAGGCCGGCGCTATGTTAAACGTTGTTTTTTTATGGTAAATTTCATTATTTTCCCTTAAAGATGAGTGTAAATTTACATATGATTTCATACTTTATTCCAGTTTACTCTCACAATATTATATTTCATGCACAGAATCAAACATTTTTCTCTGCAAAATAACTTTAAAATCTCTTTCATTGTTATGAAGGATGAAACAACATTTTTTTTTTTCACAAAATATCCTTATGAAATAGGGTGCGTCTGAATGTCGGCAAATGCGATATGCATATGAGATATATATATATATATATATATATATATATATATATATAGATATAGAGTATATATATATATAGAGTTCCGCCTCTTCAAAGCCTAACAGAATAATAAATGGGAAGTACAAAGATTGTTTTTTTTTTTATGTTATATATCAAAAGTTTCAAGAAGGAACATCAGTGATTATGAAAGCATGAAATTCAAATTAGAATTTTATATATTCCTACACAAAAAAAATTTAGAGTATGTTATTCAAATATTCACTTAAACGGATTGAAGGGTATTTTCATAATAGCTAAAAACAGAGTAATTGGGACAAATAGCGAACAGAAGTAATGTATTTATTTCAATAACACTGTTGGGGGATGCATAGATAGTTTCTTATAAGATAATGCCCTTGTAAAAAGACCCAGGATGCAAAAAAGACAGATAAAGAAACATGAATACTTTCAATTACAAAGACTCTTACAATTAATGAAAATAATATGAAAAAGTTTAGACGATGTTACATTTTTTCATCGATCCCTGGTTTTTTTCTTTTAAAGACATTCTTTCCAAGCAAAATCCAGGCCTTGCAAATTGATCGTAGAAAAACACGGTTATCCGGTCCTCTATAAAGGAGAAAACGTGAAGGATAACGATGGGGGAAAGGAAGATAATGACAATGATAAAAAAAGATGGAGATGTTACCATAACCATTTTCAAGGGCCATTCAGTGAAAAACGACGCGATGAACTTGTATACACTCATGAAATGTCGACGGATTTTGAAATTTTTCTCCTTCGCTTTCTGATAACCGTAAACATAGAGAAAGTACGAACATCTTGAAATATCTGATTCATCTAGTCTCTCTCTCTCTCTCTCTCTCTCTCTCGGTTTGAATGTCGTCCCTTAAGAATTTATAAAGTCAGTAAATTAAAATAATTACGTTCCTCTGTTTTCTTAACAGTGACAATTAACATTCCGAAAACACTTTTTTCCTTTACCGGTTTTCTCCATGAATTTCTCGTAGGCGCTGTTAATAAGAGACTGTTAAAATTGATGCCAGTTGTCAAGGTTGGAATCTTTTTTTTACGCATACATTATATATATTATATATATATATATATATATATATATATATATATATATATATATATATATATATATATATATACATACATACATTAGTTTTTTATTGTTGATGGATATTCTTTCCGAATAATGCTTACATCTGGAATCGCTCCTATTATTGCCAATTTCTGCTTGGGACAATAGTGATTATTCCGACCGCGTCCTTCAACTGATCCTGGATATGGAACCTGGCATTCTCTGATTTTATTTCTAATTTCCAGGCACGTCTCATGATTTGACATCCCACTGAGCCTCATAGTATAACTCCAATTAAGTGCTTGAGATCGAATTAGTTAATTAATCAGGAAAATCTCGTGAAAACCCAAAAAGCAATCCCCGATTTTAGGATTAATAAAGAAGATAGAACTTCCGGGTAGAAATATTTCTCTGTAAATGTCTGACTGACAGGCTCTGAAAAATCAAAATCCCACTTATGAAAAATATCTTTAATGGCTTCTAAAGAAAATCCATGAGATAAGCCATTTATCTGTCTGCACTTTTTCTGTCCGTCCTCAGATCTAAAAACTACTGAAGCTTGAGGGCTTAAATTGAAAATGCTAGATCATCCACCCTCCAATTTACATGTAATACATTTACAAAATTTTGCTTATTTTATTTTGTTAGTTTATTGATCACTTTCCTCTGCATTGATTCCAAAATGTAGTTATTTTTGTATCATCGACCATGTAAGATTAATGTTATATATATTCGAATCGTTATATGTTCTGCTACCAAGTGAATATCTAATTTTCTCTTTAAGATAAATCAGTTATTAAGTTCTGCTATCTTCAGAATGGCTACTAGAGGCTGTACAAATTCTCCAGATTCATTTTGCTATGTGTGTGGTTATTATATTGGAAAAAACAGGTATTACATAAGATCGTGAAAGGTGCCAAATTGTGGATAGCGTACAGACTCTATTTCGAAATGCCCATGGGTGACCAGGACAAACCATGGGGCCCTCATGTGATATGTGGATGCTGCCGATCTACTCTAGAAGGATGGTTAAGGGGTACAGGAAGGACAATGCCTTTTGCCGTTCCCAGAGTATGGAGAAAGCCGAAGAACCATCACGATGATTGTTACTTCTGTATGACTGATGTGACAAAGTACAGAAAAATGAAAGGAAGACAGGCTCTTCAGTATCCAGACATCCCATCATCTAGAGCCCCTGTCCCACATGATGGCACCTTTCCAGCACCACAACCACCACAAAATGTAAGTATACTTATCATACTCTCCAAAAGTCTTACTTTTAATTAACTTGAACATTAAGTATTTACTAGCTATGCATTCATTTTCCTAAAGATGTATGGAATACTAACGTTATTCAAGTCTTTGTTTAAGTTACTATATGTAGTTATTTCTTTCCTTTCAGATGGAAGGTGCAATGGCTATTTCATCTGAAGAGTCAGCAAGTAGCAGCAGCCAAGAAATGGAGGAAGCTTTCGTACCAAGAACGATTTCAGAGCCTCAGTATCAAGGATGATGGGATACTGCTATGATGGGATATCACATATGGTCTCTAGTCAGGAAAGATGAAAGTATGCACTCTAGAAAATCTCGATCGTCAAAGCACTTCTGATCTTAAGAAAAGAGTTATCAAAGCATTTAAAGTGCAGAATTGTATTGTTTCTTTTTATTCTAACTAATATTGTACTTCCTAAATACCTTTCAAGACATGAAAAAGTACGTATTGTGGTGTAATTATCCTTAGAATATTAGAATAGGTTGAACCAACATACTGCTGTAGAGAAAAGTTGGGTATAGAACGAGAAAATGTGAAATCAAGAATAAATTAAAAACCATCGGTATTACATCAAAACGAATGTGATTTTTGAATTCAGTGGCATAAAATACATATATAAACACCAAAAAATACAAATAAACAAAACATGTGTTACATTGTGTGTACATACCTGATTACAGCCCTCTAGCCTCAGTAGTTTTTATTTTATTTAAGGTTAAAGTTAGACATGATCTTGCGTCTGGCACCACTATAGGTGCCAACAACACAGGCCACAACCAGGCCGTGGGTGAAAGTTTCATGGCCTGCGGCTGAGAGTTTCATGGGCCGTGGCTGAGAGTTTCATACAGCGTTATACGAGGTATAGAAAACTTCGGCGCATTTTTTCTTTTTTTTTTTTTACCTTATCGATTCCCTCCACAGAGCTCGCGTTTCAGCACTTTGCATCGCGTCACTCACTTCAGATGTACTGTTTTAAACATTCATGAAATTTCAGTTTATCGGGAGTTCATCGTTACTGTTGACAGGACTTCCGTGATTCACGTTTCTATAAAATCCTTCCACTGAAATACAAAGAATCTCATGGAAGAATGAAAAAATATACCAGTTTTGATAAGGGATCACCTCATAAATCAACTACTAGTTTATTGTACAGTAATTTTAGTACATTATTTTTGCTTATTTGTTAACTAAACATAATTTTTCTTATGTCTTTGCAAATGAATTAATGAAGCTGCGTCTTAAAGATGATAACATTTTTGCAAGGAATATAATGAAATCACATGCCAGGACACAGAAAGATGATGAAGACAGTTCTGGGATAACGAACTTCATTTCTCTTATCAATTGGCCGGGTATCACTTAAGCATGTCAAATATAAAGTTTTTTCCTAGGAATAAAATATTTATAAAACATTATAGGGGTAGGTAAATTAAAATATTGTTTATGCACATAAGACCCTTGGCAATGCGTGATAAAACGTAAATATCACTAAACCACTATTCTTGCAAACGAAAGTTAATGTGTAATATGACCATTTCTATTCACAAAGTGAACGGAACTGACTTGGCACTCATTAAAGAATTATCACACGCATCGCTTACTCTGCGCCATTTCCGCTGGATGTGTTAAATTGCCCTGTTACAGTTGGAGGAAGTTTCCGACTCCATCTTGAACTTTCCCAAACTGTTATCCAAGTTATGAAAAGGAAATCTCTCGTTCCATTTCCGTGCTGCTACGGAACATCAGGGTAAACTTTCCCTCGGCATATTACTCCATTAACGCAACAATTAAGAAATTTAAGGTTAAATTCACTTAGTGATAAATTGATTTGTCTGTTCCTCTTGCTATGTTACCACCAATGGAATATCTCTTGTCTAGAGTTTTTACATGATATTATTCTAGAAAATAACAGTCCCGCAGATGCACACGGACACGCACACAAACACACACACACACACACACACACACACACACACACACACATATATATATATATATATATATATATATATATATATATATATATATATATATATATATATATATATATATATATATATATCCTTGAAGCTACAAATATCGTTTAATATCCAATTCACGCCACTTCGGGAATATCCCCGATGGGGAATTATCACCGAAGGGGAATTTTTTTAAGTGATAAATGGATCGGCACCGCCGGTCTCGATCCCTCGACACAATACCTTCCAACGACTCATTCGACGGTCAAACCATTGACCCACCAGAGAGGTATAAGTTAATCCCGAATCTGCCGTACTTATTTACCCGTCAAGAGCGGGGAAATTGTACTTGGGGTCGGCATTAACCCTCCTCCACCATGATAGCTCATTGGTACATTTGGAACACGTAGCTCATGTTATGAAATTTTTATCACACCGTGATTTATATACAATCACGAAGCTACAAATTTCATTATATATATATATATATATATATATATATATATATATATATATATATATATATATATATATATATATATATATATATATAGTGTTGGTTAATAGGCGTGAAAGAGGTCTTTGAAAGAAAGTGAGTTGATACTCGTGAGGCAAAGTGTGTGCGTGTTTCTGTAGGTGGTTAAAGTACCCAATGGTCTGGAAGTTTATGCATAAATGGTTCATCCTTTATCCAGTAGTTAGAAGGTGAATATGACAGTGCTCTTTCCGCCGCTTTTCCTCTGGAATCACTTCCCGGACGCTGAAGTGTTTGAACACACACATACACACACACACACACACACACACACACACACACACACATATATATATATATATATATATATATATATATATATATATATATATATATATATATATATATAGATAGATAGATAGATAGATATAGATATATACCGGGAAGTGATTCCAGAGGAAAAGCGGCGGAAAGAGCACTGTCATATTTGTCATATTCACCTTCTAACTACTGAATAAAGGATGAACCATTTATGCATAAACTTCCAGACCACTGTGTACTTTAACCACCTATAGAAATACGCACATACTTAGCCTCACGGGTATCAACTCACTCTCTTTCGAAGACCTCTTTCACGCCTATTAACCAACACTTTCTAGCGCTTCTCGTCCCTCCGAGAATCTGGTAAAAAAGACGAAATAGTAACAGCATATTTTATAGCTATTATTCATATGCTTGGTTCATGTTTTTTGTTTTTATTACAGCCCTATGGAACATGGAAAGAGAAGGTATGGAGATCTCGCGCCTGGGAAATTAAATTTATATTAGGAACGCTGCTTTAATGAGGTAAAAGAGACTAATATCAAGATAATTCTCTGGTAAATACTGAAGCAGTATTTTCATTTTTAATTGTCACATGACAGACAATCACAAACAAACATACATATATATATATATATATATATATATATATACACACACACATACATATGTGTGCGTGCTTATGTGTTTGTACAGTATGTGTGCGCGTGAGCGTCTGTAGGATTTAAGATCCTTTCATCAAAGTTTCGCTTAGTTTCCTTTTTAAAATCAACGACCGCTATCAACCACGGCTAAGAGATCTCTCACATTAATAGGTCCTTAGAGCTTCTATTCCAATTCCTTTTAATTACGTAATAATGAAAGGCATGTGTGTGGAAATCTACCTCCATTTAGTTTTTTAGTCGTTGAGAGCAAATGACCCTTTGCAGTTCCAATTAGTTGAAGCCCAAGACGTAAACATAAGAATGAGATTAATGTAAGTCCTCCAAATTTCTTTTGCAGCAAATAGCTTTGAGAAGAGAAGTCTGCGTCGATAATTAGGTGGAACGTACATTCCAAAATGGTAGACAAATGCATATGAAATGTAAAATTCGTGATGTTAGAAGAACCTTCCTTTCCCAAATAACTACCTCAGTTACATGAATGTCCCCTAACTGCAATATCATCACTTCTATTTTACTGAACAAATACACTAGAAAATATTTACTAAGTTGCAAAATATTTTGTAAGACATTAGAAGTGAGATTATTAACTAAGAGACTTTCCTTACATGCTAAAGTCTTAATTTGTTATGGGAAACAAAGAATTTCCAAGGGACTTTGCGCCTCTCATATAACCAGAATTAGAAACTGAGTATGGCATTATATGCTGAATATACGAGTATATATACACACACACACACACACACACACACACACACACACACACACACACACACATATATATATATATATATATATATATATATATATATATATATATATATATATATATATATATATATGTGGTGAACCAGTGATATGCAATAAAGGCCTAAATTTACGTTTAATAAGTGCATAATATTTAAGAGGCCCAACTACGTTCTCAGACATTAGCAGCCACACGTTATGAACACCACAACGTGGGTAACTGGTTCAGTCAATGCATAAGCTTATTTGAATTCATTATCCTTTATTAACGATTTAATCGACTCCTAAATGTATCTCACACCCGCCGTGTAAACACCTGGTTCATTTGCAAATGAACTCTTGTAAAGAGATAATGCAGTTGCTAATTATTTAAATTGCATAGAGTGTAATTTTATCGTAATTAACTTAATTTATTCGTAATACACTTTTTATAGAATTAATGATTACAATAATATTTATCTGTTAATGCTATATTCTCCCTCGATCATTGGACACTATTAGAAGAGATCCTTTTATATTGAGTTATTTCCAATGATACTTATTCCGGTAGCACGCCCACACTCTTTCTACATCAAAGCTGCCAAATAGCCTCCCTCTTTAGGGTAATTTTTCGGTCATTTATAGGCACTTGTTATTTATGTTCATATATACAACTGGATTTGGCATATACATTTTATATCCTTTTAGGTTCATTGGGCACCTCAACCCCCGATTAAATCTAGCTTCCATACATACATATATATATCTATATATATATATATATATATATATATATATATATATATATATATATATATATATATATATATATATATATATATATATATATATATGAAAGCTAGATTTAATAGGATTGTGTAAAAACGAAAAAGGACGGCTACTTATACTGAGGTGCCCACCTGGGACCTAAATATACGTACATACATATATATTTAATATATATATATATATATATATATATATATATATATATATATATATATATATATATATATAAAGCTAGATATATACTGTATATATATATATATATGAATATATTTGTGTATATATATGTGAGTGTGTATGTGTATGTGCGTGTGTTTGCATGTGTCTGTGTGTGGACTGCGGATAGCAACTTAATCCCCCGTATTCTTGCCGAGAAACGGAAGAGAGAGAGAGAGAGAGAGAGAGAGAGAGAGAGAGAGAGAGAGAGAGAGAGAGAGAGAGAGAGAGAGAGAGAACCCAAAAAGTTACTGCCTACGTTGTAACTAAATCAGTATCTTACTTTTCTTTCCCTCAGATCCCATTTGGGCGTCTAAAACTCACGTTTTTTCGACATGTAAGTGTTGCCACAGCAACATGTCCTCCGAATGGGAAGGCGTTATCTTTTCCAGATATGTCTGGCTTCCTTTGAATAACTTTATTTCGGCGTTATGGGGAATTATGACTGTCTGGGAAGTATGTCACAGTAATGATTAATGAAGCACGTCCCCTTCATAAGGAAAATCTATCTTACCTCGCCACGGACACGCCGAAGATTCTATCTTTGGATTCCAAAGGTTTGTTACTCTTCTGTGATCAGAACGAGAGTGTAAGTATAGCATTAAACGCCTGAATATATATATATATATATATATATATATATATATATATATATATATATATATATATATATATATATATATATATATATATATATATATATACACACACATATGAACGTCTTTTACTGTAATACCAAAGTGTAATATGGAGATAAGAATAGTGTTTTATGGGCCTTCTTATCTCTGACATACATACATACATATATATATATATATATATATATATATATATATATATATATATATATATATATATATATATATATATATATATATGTATGTGTGTGTGTGTGTGTGTGTGTGTGTGTGTGTGTGTGTGTGTGTGTGTGTGTGCATGTATGATGTATGTATGAGAGAGAGAGAGAGAGAGAGAGAGAGAGAGAGAGAGAGAGAGAGAGAGAATCCAAAAAGTTATTACCTGTTTTGTAATCAAATCAGTTTGTAAGTTTTTCCCTCGGGTCCCGCGTTGAAGTCCAGGCCTCCCATTTTTTTTTTTACAAAGCAGTGTTGCAGCACCAGCATCTCCTCAGAGCGGAAGGCAGGATCTTTTCCAGGTATTTGTCTTCCTTTGGATCCCTTTATATCGGCGTAAAGGGGAGTTAGGGTTGTCTGGGGACCGTGGCACAGTAATGATTCATGAAGCATGTTTCCTTCATGAGAACAATCTATCTTACCTCTGCACGGACACGTCGAGGATTTTACCCATGAGTTCAGGTGTATACATGCATCTCAATTTTCATAAAATAAACATCAGGAGGTTTGCTACTCTCTCTCTCTCTCTCTCTCTCTCTCTCTCTCTCTCTCTCTCTCTCTGTTTCTTTAACTGATGATTAGAAGTTATTTCTATATTTATAAGACTTATGTCTTTTTATTCTTGGTCTCGATATTTTTCCTTCATATTGGCGAGAGGTATAAGCGTCTTCAGTATTAGCTGATTAATTGATGGGGGTTTAATATCTTATTCATTTTGTTATTAATGAGGGAAATTCTCATTGTCACGTAATTCTTGTGCTGTATATGTAAAATGGTTTCTAATTAGTAGAGACAAAGCGTAATCTCAATCTTATGATGTGATTTTTGGTGTTATTAAATTTAGGCTGTCATGCCAACCACGGGGGCACTTTCGGTCATTCAGCACTTAAGACAGAGAAAAGAAGGAGTTGGAGTGATCGGACAGCAAAATAAAAAGAAACAGAACATAAAGGATTTAAAGCTAGGCTCTAAAGTAGGAACTGCGACGAAAGGCCACAGCTGCATTAAGAAATATTAGTTAGGGGGGAATAAACATACGAGTGAAGAAAAGAATTGGTAATGGAGGTAAAGTAAAAGGTAAAAAATTAGGTGCAGCTACGGGCCGAGGGACGCTGGATATATCCTTTAGTAATGCCTACAGGGCATGACCTGAAGAAGCACACTGACGGCACTACCGCTCGACGGGGATCTGTCTTATGTATCACAACAATGAAAACTTTTTTTTGTTCCTCTGGTCGACTGCCCAGTCCTTAGCACATAATAAATCATCCTAGTCGTTTGCTCAGCTTCTGTTGGCTTTGCCTCACGAAAATGCCAATACCCGCCTTTCCATTTAAATTTCCATCGTGTCTGACAATTTCCCATTCCTCCTCAAACCTAAATCTTATCTTCATTTTCTCTGTGTGCGAAGAGAGAATAATATTCTTTCTGTGGAAAGGGAGAAAACAAACAGTGCACTGACATCTCTCCATTTCCTGTCAAAAGCTTTCAATCTCCCCAAAAGCCGTGCTAGTTTCACTTGTTACTTCGATTCTTGTCCCTTCATGTTCAAAATAGGTTATCTGATTCATCTGTCGATCACGCTTGTTTCTGGTCGGGATTTGCTCTTCTCCAACTTCACAGCAATATCACGCTTCAGTTATTATTTTTTTTTCATCCACTTTGATGCCTTCCCTCTCCCTGTTCTTGTCATTACTCCAATTCACTGTTCATCCTTTGCCTATGCTAATATGACCAATTTGTCTGCGTAAAGCAGTTCCCATAAATCTTTCCCGCTGGCAAACTGCGATAGAACATAAATCACTCTTACAAATAGTCTTGGACTCGGTTCCGATTCCTGAGGCGTCGTGAATTCTTGCGATGTCACAAATATTATCTGTATTCAATGTTCTGGCATTGGTTATTGGTTTCCTGTACACTTGCTTTCTTTTTCTACACACTGGCGATAAGACTTCCTTTATTTTTATAAGTTTTATTTTAGCAAATGCTGATGTTGTCAGTGACTGTACTGCTTTTCTTTCTACTCGTAAACTGGTAAGACCATTTCTGAAAATAAGAGTCGTTTCAAACTTTATATGTCTTTAAAGATATGAATCCCTTCTTGTTAGAAAAATGAAAGATACTCAGTGTGAAGATATAATATTTCTATGCTTTAACAGGAAAGGCCGCAACAATATTAAAATGGTTATACTCTTCTTTTTTATCTACACTTGTAAATAATGAAGAGAAGTCCTTTGCAAGCAGAAATATAAATTAAAGCAAACAACAAGAGGGAAATAATTTTATTGAGATTTCAATGAAAATGTTATTTTAATACTTTTTTCTTCGTTTTTAGCCTGATTGTTTCTAAGTTTACAGTCTCTATCGCAGTGATTTGTTCTACGTGAACATATGAATGCATTATAGGAGGGGGAATTATGTCAAAACAAACTAAAAAAATAAGGCAAACAGCGATTATATTTTAATTTTCCCATCGTGTTTTTCATGACCAGGTTTTTATTAGTTTTCTGCAGAAAAAAAACTATTGTGCCGGCTTTGTCTATCCACCCGCACTTTATCCTGTCTGCCCTTTTTTTTTGTCCGCACTTTTTCTTGGCCCTCAAAACTTAAAAACTACTGAGGCTAGAGGGCTGCAAATTGGTATATTGATAATCCACCCTCCAATTATCAAACTTACCAAATTGCAGCCCTCTAGCCTCAGTAGTTTTTATTTTATTTAAGGTTAACGTTAGCCATTATCGTGCTTCTGGAAACGATATAGACAGGCCACCACCGGCCCGTGGTTAAGGTTTCATGGGCCGCGGATCATACAGCATTACACCGCGATCACCGAGAGATAGATCTATTTTCGGTGGCCTTGATTATACGCTGTAGCGGCTGTACAGAAAACTCTATTGCGCCCAAGATATTTCGGCGCATTTTTTACTTGTTAGACTAAGATTCAAAGTACAAAAAAATCAAATCCAGGAATATAGGATAGTTTTTGCTATGATCATTATATCCTAAGGTAGCAACATTATAGCTTTTCATTATTTTTAGTTGCCATAATTCACCTGTTCTGATGGCCTATTGTTCAACTTGTTATAATGCACATTTTTAATAAGTTAGGATTTAAGATACATTATTAAGATTTTACAAAAAGTAAAACAAACTCTAATAGACTTTCAAGACGTTTTGAAATGGCTACTTGAAGATGGCAATCTCTATCAGATTTGTTTTTACCCGTTCTCTTGACTAAAAAAAAAAAAAACTTTTTGACCTAAAAATGAAGAAAGTACATGCTCTTCATTTTGCTATCTGATAAGACTTTTAATTCATTTCTAATATCACTACGTAAAGTCCAACTCAGTGACAGATTACTAAACCGCACAAAGCCCTTCAATATAATACTCTTAGGAAAATAAATATAGGTTCGTAATGTTTCTTTTTTCTTCCAGATAACAAGTCATCCGCAATACAACACTGATGAGGGATCCCAGAATGTCAATGAATTTATTGGAGTTTGCCCTCGCACTCACTAAAAAAAGAATAACCAAGATTAATAGTCTTTGACTGATAATATCATTTGGAATACACAGATTGCCGAGATAACCTAAATTACCTATATGAGATATATAACGTTGGCTGTTGAAGGGTTATTGAAGAACCGGTGTAGACAATAATGTTACTATCAGTTATTACACGTTAGGTAATTAGAATATCATAATTAAAGTATGACCAGTAAAGGAAAGGGTAAAAAACAAATAGTATATTACGCGTTTCTATGTCTATTTATCTCTGTACTTAATTTCATAAATTAATTTCTTATTTCCTTACTGATACATCCATTTTCATTCAGCAAGAGCAGATGTATTTGGTAGAGAAGGCGTGCACATAATCTTACGGCCAAATGTAGATAAGGCATTCACTGACGGGAGTGCAGTGAGCAACAGGTCACTGATTATAAGATTTAAATCAAACCAGAGTAATGTTGGCATTGCAGTATGCTAAGCACCAATGCATATACTCATCCCAACCACCGTGCCCAAAACAAAAACAAACAAGTTAACAATGCGCGGAAGTTTCTTCGACGCATTCCAGTTTTCTGTACAGCGTATAATGTTGTATGAGCCGCGGCCCATGAAACTTTCAGTCACGGCCAGGTGGTGGTTTGTCCTATAGAGTTGCCAGACGCACGATCGTCGTTAGCTTTAATCTTAAATAAAACAAAAACTACTTAGGCTACAGGACTGCAATCTGGTATGTCTGATGATTGGAGGGTGGATGATTAACATACCAATTTGTAGCCCTCTAGCCTCAGTAATTTTTAAGATCTGAGGGTGGACAGAAAAAGTGAGGACGGACAGACAAAGCCGTCTCAATAGTTTTCTTTCACAGAAAACTAAAATTAAGAGATGAATCTTCATTAGAACTGCAGAATAGTACATATAAAATACAAGAAGATTAACGAATTGTTGTTGGTGATAAGAATCCAAACGTTGGTAGGAACACTGGAAGTGCAGAGGATGCAATTGGTAAAAAGAAGGCGCAGAAGACGCTGCAAACGACATTGTGATTTAATTATTAGTTTTTTTGTGCTGCAGATAATTTCGTGATTGGAGACGCCCTTTTTCAGCACAAGGGCATCCGAAAATACAATGGTCACTCAAGTAACCACACTGATTATATAACCATTAATTGGTAACGATGAAGAATGTTTGGAGCTATAAAAGAGCAAATGTCGGTAGTGATAACTAACCTTTTATCGCTATAATGAAGCGGAAATTAAAATCAATCAACCAGAGGTTGAAAGAGTATAAATAGCGAAACGTAATTACATACAAATCTATAAGACATACAGAAAGCAAGATAAAGTGAAAAAATATTCAAATGTACATGATAAAGGTAAAGAAACGACAGGTGGAGACAAGATGGAATACCAGGAAAATCAGTTGGCTGATGCTGACACGGTCATATATTCAAGAGGTGGCCTTGGTGTCAGAAATGGTCCTAGAGAAGATAAAGAGGAATTTACCCGTGGAAAAGCTGGGCAACTGAGAAAAGAAAGAAGTCCCCGCTAGAAATGAATTTTATGCCAAGTCATAAATAAGGCATTTAGGGTCTAATTTGATTGATATACTAAAAGCCTGGGAGAAGCTAAATGTAGTTATGAATGAATTAACTGGTTTTGAAATGTAACCAGTAATAAAGAAACTTTTGAGGTGGAAAGCAACGGGCATTGACGGAATTACTGCTGAAATGATTTCAGCTCAAAACGAAATGTCGCCCCGCACACTAACCAAACTTTTCTTCAAAATCTGGAGTGAAGGAAACAAAAGCCCCGACATTCGGGAAGATGGGTTTCATAACAAAGACACCAAAGAAAGGTCATTTTAGAGTCACTGCATTTATGTCTGTCATGACTATAATATACAGTAAACTTACTCTTAATGGGCAGGAGGGAAGTGATAAAATACTTCAAGATGAACAAGGCGATTTCAGAAAAGGCAGGAGATGCAAAGATAAAATGTTTGTATGAAGGTTAATGTACACTAGCGTAAGGAATTTAATAATCCAATTCTTCTGTTTTACGCATATTACAGGAAAGACTGTACAGACTTACAGGAATTATATTATCATAATATTGACAGTTTACAGATGTCCAATCAGGAATTAAATATTAAAACTAAAAAAAACATAATAAAATTATTTTGAAGGAGTCTTGACAGCTTAATGGTTGCTGAAAGTAACCTGGGATCGACCAGCTACCTAACATCAGAGGATAATAAACTTTCAGGCACTGCGCCCGTATTGCTCGCCCTCGTACCATAGAATATCTTTCAAGGTTTGAACTAAAATATATATAAAACACACACACATATATATAATATAATATATATATATATATATATATATATATAAAATATATATATGATAATATATATATACTTGTTGAAGGAGTCATTGTCACATTGCATCAAGATCAAGGGCAGGAACACAGAAGCAGATGACACAGTAACCATTTATTCCGACGTTTCATGATTCTTAATCACATCATCAGGGAGATCTACGACAATAAAATACAATATATTAATATAAATTAATTAAAAGAGTTATATACAAGACTTTACTTTAAAAACGTAGAGAGCAAGCTAGGAAAATTTATAAAAATAGAACATAAAAAGATAAAATTATCAAGAACAGACAACACTCTCAAACACAGACGCATTTAGAAACAAAATAGCAAAAAACCAGACAACATACTTAAATACAGATGCACTTAAAAATCACTGGAGGGTAACCTACCAATCCAGAGGCCAAGGACACACTAAGTATAAAACACACACACACACACACACACAAAACAAAAAATTTCTAAAGAGGCAGAGAGTTAAGACAAATACAAGGGTACAGCAGTTGTTTGACAATTCAGTGAGGGAACTCGTTGTTTAATATTTAGTGTTTCGAGAATAAGCAGTTCTTGAGGACTGCTTGTATAACCAATAATCTTAAAATCTTCATAGTTGATATCAGTTTTGCATTTAATGGTATGGCTGCGTATATTAGAGGATTCTGGGTTAGTTAATCGGCACCCGGTTCTAAAACTTATCCCTCTGTATCGGCCCTCACTGCCCTATATTTTCCTATCTTGTACTCATATCAAAGGCGGTAGCCGATCCTAAATCTGAAAAGAGAGCCGATACTGTGTCATCTGCTTCTGTGTTCCTGCCCTTGATCTTGATGCAAATATATATATATATATATATATATATATATATATATATATATATATATATATATATATATATATATATATATAAATATATATATATATATATATATATATATATATATATATATATATATATATATATATGGATAATATTAACCGTTCGCAGTTTTATTTGTTATTTCGAATGAAAGAATGTACTTTTAATAAAAACACTCGGCTACTGTTTATGGCTAGATGAACTGCTATTTTGTTCTGCCATTTTACGTTTTAAAGAATTTCGTAACTCGATAATCAAAGTATGAGAGACGAAGGAGCTTTGTATTTGATGTTGTCAGCACATCGATTTCACTAGAATTCAGCTTTTCAGAGATAAAAATGAACACCTTTACATTCATAAATCGTTTAAATATTTAAAGAAACCATCAAGAATTGTATTATTCTATTGACAGCTTACAGTAATATTCACATAAGTATAGTCAGTAACTTTTTCTACGGATAACTCAGTTAGCTAAACATAATAAAATTATAATTTTGTTTGTGTTTTAATATGTGTGTGTGTGTAAATGAGAGAGAGTTTGGAATTATATTACTGCAGGTAAAAACACTTATCATACTTTAAATATTACCCTTTAATTTTGTGTTTTCTCACCAATTGAATTTACCAAAATCCTCCCTTTAGAGTTCTCACCATTGAATTCCAGGTTTAATTTGAAAGAAATCTAAAGAGAACCAGAGTTAATCCCAAATGTCTGACTGATTCTGAATAGAGTTATTGGTATGGGATAATTCTGAACCGCCCAACACATCGATTATAAATACATCCCTATAAAATTATTATAACATTCACTCACTCCATTTATGTAAGGACGATTTGCTCAGGAAGAGAAACCTGCTATACATTAGACCGTTTGAATGCCGTGAGCCACGAATGCCTCAACCTAAATAGGCTTAGAGATTCTTTTCAAATCGTATTTTTAATGGCGAGGAATTGAAGAGAGTAGGTAACCCACGGTTCGTGGGAGGAGACTTATTGGTGGAGAAAGGGACAGCTGATTAAGGGATCTGCTTATGGTTCGGAATCGCTTTCTATAAATGCTTACGTGTTGTAAAGGCCTTCGTGTGTAAGTGCCTCTGCCAGTTTGCGAGACGCACATATAAACCTATTGCCCAGATTCCTGGCGTAGGCGTTATGATTAGATACCCTTGGTGAAGGTGGCTTAGAATGTGGGAAGAGGGAGAAGAGGATATGCGGCATTGGCAACATTTACAAACCTCTGATTCTGAGGTTCATAATATCGAAAATGTTGTAATTTGTAATGTCTTGCATTGGCCCAATTTCTAGAATCTTTACTTTTACTGACCTTCCCAAAGATGTTTTTACTTAAACGCAAAATAAACAGGTAAAAAATGCCCCGAAGTTTCTTCGGAGCAATCGAGTTTTCTGAACATCGTATAATGCTACATGAGCTGCGGCCCATGAAGCTTTCAGCCATGGCCCGTGGTGGTCTGTCCTATAGCTTTGCCAGACGCACGATTATGGCTCACTTTAACCTTAAATAAAAACTACTGAGGCTGGAGGGTTTCATTTTGGTATGTTTTATGATTGGAGGGCAGACCTCTAGCCTCAATCGACTTTAAGATCTGAGGGCGGACAGAAAAAGTGCGGACAGAAAAAAGTGCGGACGGACAGACAAAGCCGTCAAAATAGTTTTCTTTTACATAAGACTAAAAAGAACAAATTATGGTAATCTGTTGTCTTCCGTCACTTCAAATTATTTGAAATGTGTCTATGCATGGTACTGACTTTTCAGCAAACAAGGAAAGAAAGTTTATTGGGAAATAATTCTCAAAACGAAAAGGGCTGGAGTCGGGGGTGGCATTTATGGTACTATAAATTTATTTCTACTTTCAATAGACGACACATAAATATATATGAGAGCAAATACAGTTGTATACATTTTTCTATGTATATTTATTATTCAAGCTTGAATAATATGATTTTTATACAATAAATGATGTTTTAATATCATATGCAACAGGAAAACTATTACACTAGAGATCACATCGTTGTTAAAATATTTTTTAAGCGCTCACCTCCACCAAAATGAAATTTGAGACTCAAGTTATCAAAAGTCTTGAAAACTTCTTGTTTATTCCTGATACCACAAGTTTCATTGTGGATGTCCCAATGTCGTTTGTTTAACTAAAGGGTCTGAATAACTGAATTAGAGGAGGTAACATTATATTCAGTGATAGTCAAACATTTTATAATGCGGAGGGTTTAAGTTTTGACAACAAAGCCTTTCAACACATTACAACATATGTATATATATATATATATATATATATATATATATATATATATATATATATATATATATATATATATATATATATATATATATATATATATATATAATATAAAATATATATGCCGATGTATTTAATCTAATATAAATATATATATATATGCTATATATATATATATATATATATATATATATATATATATATATATATATATTATTATGATTAGCAAGAATTCGATAAATTGCCTCCCCCTCTCCTTTGTTGTGGTTGTTGTTCTGTTGTGTTTCATTTACTGCCAGCCAGTGTATAGACCATCTGTGTATATAAAAATGTGTTAAAGTATTTTTGATAAAGATCTTTCCTTCGAGGCAAAAGTAATCTGGCTTGGGTGTCTCTCCTACAGGCCAAAACCTCCCTGTAATGATATTGGACGCATATAGGATATATATATATATATACGTCCTCAACACCTGGCCCCACCGATGCCCCAGCATATATACGTGGGCCCTGTAAAGTATATTTCCTCGTGCCCCACGATATATGTATATATATGCCTATTGCTTGGAGTTTCGATCCCCATATTGCATCTCACCACGTGGAAGAAACTTATATTTCTATAAAATCTGCTATATAAGAGCCCCATTTCAGTCATAAAATATCATATATCCGTGCGCCTCTTGCATATATATATTTGGCACCGTCATATATTATTCTTTTGTCTATTTTCATACTGGCGTATATGTATATCTCATTTCAGAGGGATCCTGTATGTATGTAAGTTTCATTCAATAGTATAATATACATTGATATGATATCATTTATGTAAATATACTATATTATATAATTGCCCATATATAACAAGAGCCCTATATTTTCCCTATATATATATATTACCTATTGTTGCTATGTCTCATATTTCATATAAAACCATATAAACGTAATATATATATATATATATATATAAAATTGTATATATATATATATATATATATATATATATATATATATATATATATATATATATATATATATATATATATATATATCTTAGGCAGAAACATTTCGGGACGCCATTATCAAAAAACAAACGAAAACTGTGACTTTCCAGCAATTTTCCTCCAGCACTCGTGAAGAGCCCGAGAGGACGAGAGAGATTCCGATTCTTCACTTTTAATGAAAGTCGACCGATTTCGTGGGACCTGAAATTTTTCAATTAAATGCCACGCACGTTTTTAGGACTCCTTTAACGAGGCTCTTACTCTTTATTTTATGGGTTGGTGTAATGCATTTCACCAAAAATATAACATTAATAGAACATTAAAACTTAGTCATGTTCAAACAAACCTTTATTATCTTTTTTAGTTTTCTGTAGAAGAAAACTGTTGAGATGGCTTTGTCTGTCCGTCCGAACTTTTTCTATCCGGCCTCAGATCTTAAAACCTACTGAGGCTAGAGGGCTACAAATTGGTAAGTTGATCATCCACCCTCCAATCATCAAACATACCAAACTGCATCTCTCTAGCCTCAGTAGTTTTTATTTTATTTAAGGTTAAAGTTAGCCATGATCGTGTGTCTGGCACCGCTATAGGTGCCAACAACATAGGCCACCACCAGGTCGCGGCTGAAAGTTTCATGGGCTGCGGCTGAGAGTTTCATGGATCAGGGCTGAGAGTTTCATGCAGCATTATACGCTGTACAGAAAACTCTATTGCGCCGAAAAAAAACTTCGGCCCATTTTTTACTTGTTTTTTCTAGGCAGCCATATTTGAATTGTGACCTCTGGTTGGGAATCAAAAATATGAGCTTTCAGCAGTCACAGTTAGCGTCAACTATATCGACTACGGATATTTTCTATAGCTCCAAAAAAAGAAAATAAATAAATAAATATAGGCTGTGAAGCATCATAGTAAAAATAAATAAAAAGAACACAAATAAAAAGTAAGTAAATGAAAATAAATACATAAACAAAAATATATAAAATAAATCTATAAATAAAATAAAATAAATTCTAATAAAATAAAACGAAAATAAACAAATATTTAATTAAAAATATAAAAATAAAATAAAAATTGTATGATAAAAAGTAAATAATAAAATTTAATAAATTTTAAAATTAAAATAAATTACTAAATATAAACAACAAATGTATAAATAAAAGTTACTTTAAAAAATCATTTGAAATTGCTAACAAATTACTGCATCAAAACAAATGAAAATAAAATAAATAAAATTAAATAAATAAAAATAAATAAATGAAAACAAAAATATAAACACAAATAAGTAAAAAAAGAAAACTAAAAATTGACCATATTCAAGGAAAAATAAATAAAAATTAATAACAAAACAAATAAACTTAAAAATAATCGAATAAAATAACACGTCACGGCAAATAAAAAGAAGTAAAAATAAGATTAAATTGCAAATAAAGTTTTATAAATAAAATAAATTTTTCAGCAAACAAAAGAAGAAATAATAAAGAAACAACGAAGTTCAAATTAAACTACAAAAATAAAAATAAACATAGGTTAGAAAACAAACAAAATTCATAAATAAATAAAGAATTGATGAACTAAATAAAAATAAAATAAAATAAATAAAACATAAATAAAATTAAATAAACAACAAACAAAATATAAACACATGGAAATGAAAACAAATTAAAAATGAAAAATAATTTTAATTTAATAAAAATTTATCACATAAAAAATATCATAAAAAAATAAAACTTCCCGGGTCAGGACCAATCGTCACATATTGACCGCAGAGAGTCTGTTTTACCAGTCAACGTAAAAACAAATGGAGAAACCATCCACATTATCCCGGAACAGAGTTTACAGAGACCCGATTTCTGACCCCATGTTTTTCCCCGGAATTTTGTTTTTAAGGCCTGCTGGAGACCTGTAGGAAATGGCGCCTTGTCATTACGCACAGAGGGCAATGAGCATAGACAGAAGGACGGCATTGCAATGGGCCTTACATCTTTGAGTCCTCACAAAAATCCACTTTACATGAGCAAGACAGAAGAAGGTGTCTTCGAGAGAATTAGACTGAAATTAAAAAAGGCACAGTTGTCGTCGACGATGCTGGGTGTGAAGCAGACAGCGAGGAGGTGGTGTTCGTCAAGACGTTCAATCGTTACTGAACTTGCACGTCAGTCGAGTTGTTGCACATTTACGGCCGACCTCCTGAAGTTATGGTCACAAAGAAGGAGCGGAAATTGAAGAGATCAGTCTACAAATACTCCACCAATTTGGGACTAGAAGGGGAGATAGCGAAAACAGCAAAAGGATACGATGGTCAGCCTTCATTGAAGGGCCATATTCCACATTGCTCCACCTGGCAAGCACAAACAAGGAATCTATGTCCACAATGTTGGTGAGAAATGTACTGTTTCACCAACAAACTCATCAACAAAGAAAGATAACTTGCCTGGCCAAATGGTATAGAAGGTGAGAGCGCACAGGTTGCCCCCAAGATAACATCAAGGTTGTAAGAGATGGCCCGAGATATATAGGTACCATGACGAGAGCATCTGAAAAAATCGTCATGGAGAACGTCAGAATCCAAATGAGCCTTGTAAAGATTTGAACTAGGCTCCATTACAAGAAAATTTCTTGGCCTGAAGATCATGTGATAAAGAATTGCTCTAACCGCCAGCAAGAGAACCCTCATACTTGGAAGACGTGGTCTACCAATTTGTATGTCCTGTCCGAGGATGCCCCGGCGCTTATATTGAATGACCTGCAACGTCTGTCAAAAGAGATCTCTGAGAAAAACCGGTGTCAGATCGACTTCAATCATGAACCACGAGCAATGCTACCTCAACATTTCCATCTCCCGAGACAGAAAGACAAAATAATATAAGGGAAGCCGATGATCCAGATTATGCTGAGTTTTGCCGAGAGAAACCCACCTGAACACGACCAGGTTAGAGGATATCCCACCCTCGAATTCGGAGAAGAGCAACTAAGAAACAACACCAATCCGAGGAAATGAAAATGACAACCTGAGAACGACGCCCTGATGAGCGAGGAACCCTTCAGACAAAAGCCCGACTACGAGAGATAAGTATTTTTTGACGTCATTCATCCGCCCAAAATAGCAGCCTACTACATTGATTTCATCCGGCAAAACATCATTTTTCACAAAAAAAAAAAAACGCTGGAATGAATGATTTGAATGTTGACGAAGATCCGTTTAGGATCAAACTTCGCCGCGAAATTTGAACAAATAGGGAGACCGCAACCAATCAACTTTTGCCGTCCATGACCTGCCACAAAATAAAAAAAAAAAAATTATGAAAAAGCCAGTCCTCTACTAGTCTTTAAAAGGAGAATGACAGAAAGTCTCTCGAAACGTCGCGGCAACAAGTTTATGCAACTATATGATTATAATATTCTCATCTGCTTCTTGAATCATACAAAATGCAGAATCCAGGTTTTTACTTTTCCCCTCTTGAAATGACACCCAAATAGGCAAGCTGTTATAACGCGGTCTAATTAAGAGAAGTCCTAATAAGGAAATTAGTTAATTTTTTTATTAAATAAAATGCAACTGAAGCAGCAATAATAATAATAATAATTATAATAATAATAATAATAATAATAATCAACAAAGCTAATAACGAGCATCCGATATTGAGCATTTGGTCAATGATTACTAGCAAAATATAAAAGATTTTTTCTGTCTTCGGAATCTTTGATTAGTCTTGAACAAAGACATAACTTGAAATCAAATTCCATAAATATTTTTGTTCTAATTAATCTTTCATTGCTGTCTGCAACAATAAAACTTTCAAACGACCATAAACACATAAATAAATCAAATTATTTTTTCCCCGAAATACAATTTTCTTTTAAATAAACCATTTAGACTGTTTTAGCACAACATATTCCAGTCCCAACTGTCCCAGGCAATCACGGCCGAAATAGGGATTATGCCAAATTGGCCCAGTACACAAGGATCAGCTGAAATCGTATCCTTCAAAGATTTTTAAAATGAATTACGAAGACCATTTTTAATCACGCCTGGTTAGTTTAACAGAAGGTTATACTAATCTGCATTTTAGGCGAAACTTTCCGTACATATAAACTAATTATTGAAAGATGTAACATGGCCGTGAATATAGCTAATTTTTATTTTGGCATTATGCTATTTCTGGATGAAGACCGAATTTCCCATACATCAAAGCTGCCAGATAACCAATAGAAAGAAACTTTTACGAAAAATAAACATATAATTGAACCTAGGCTAAATACTCAAAAGTAAAAATTAAGTAATCAAAGAGTAATAAAACCACATTTAACAAAAAGATACTGGAATACAAAAACCACAGGTTCTCAAAATGTGTTGAGTCTACCTAAAATAATGTAATTGAGGCTCCAGACTCTGAGAACTTCACAACAACTGAAGGAGATCACATTTCAGTTATCAGGCAGCTTATATACTCCAACACCTATATACTGCGCTAAGATGTTTGTAATAAAATTAAAACTACTGAGGCTAGAGGGCTGCAATTTGGTATGTTTGATGGTTGGAGGGTGGATGATCAACATACCAATTTGCAGCCCTCTAGCCTCGGTAAGTTTTTAAGATCTGAGGGCAGACAGGAAAAAGTGCGGACAGACAGAATGATAACTTTCTCAATAGTTTTCTTTTACAGAAAACTAAAAAATGGAAACGATAAATACAACGGAATTAAAAAACAAATGAAAAATAGCGGAAACTTTCACTTTATAGTGGGCGACTTGAAAGAATAAAAAGAAAAAGAATTTACAACTAAGATAATATACGAACAAAATGAGAGTGAGAAATGTTTTACAAATAGGGAAAATAAATCAGTAATCAATAAGAAAAGTAATAATACCCACGCCTTGATGAAAGACAAATAAAAACATAAACGAATATCAAGACAAAAGAAAGTAATGAAAACCGAAAAGCAGAATAAAAACTTTGCAGAATGAATAAGGAACCAGTCTACTGATGATAAATTCCGCAAGGGAAGGAATAAAACCTTCCTTTAACACCTTTCAAAAAGTAGCAAGAAAGTTACAGCACCATTAAATGCTGATGGAGATTAAAAAAAAGCAAAAGAGAAAGGTATACCTGCTTTCGTCATTTTTCTACTTTCCAAATACGATAGTAGATATCATCTCTCTTTTTAAAAAAGTCATGTTATTTTTACAGGTTATTTCATAATATTTCGCATCACCAAACGGATAAATACTGTACAATTCATAAACTGACATTTAATTATGTACCTAGAAAATTAGCGATCTCCTTGACAGAGACCATATTTACATTACTTTAGTTTTGTAATTGGTATCTTTTATTCAACCAAGTTAAAAAAAGTCACAGAAAAAAAAGTCACATTAATTTTTCCTAGTTAGTGACCCCCAAGGGGTTTAAACCAGTATGTATCCACCTTTGCGGACTGTTCAGTGCAAGCCCATCGGGGATTACCGTAAAAACATTAACAAAAGACTGTAAATGTCACAAAGATAATGACCCCCAAGAAATATTAGTCCTACATAACGACCCCCGAAAACCCTTGGGGGTCACTATCTAGGAAAGATCCAAAGTATTTTGTTTTATTACGTTAATTGCTTTAATAGCCACCATAATTAATGTGACTTTTTTCCTGTAACTTTTTTCCTAGCCAAAAGTGTGACTTTTTCATGTGCCTTTTTTTCATGTGACTTTATTACCGACTACCCTTTTTTCGAATACCTTTTGTAAGAAATGTTTGAATTTGCAATTTTTTTACACTGTGCAACAGGTTACGGCGTACATTCCGACGAGAGATTTAGCCGTGTAATGAGGTAATTTTGCTATTATCGATAACCATTTAAACTGTAAAACAGACTGAAATTATCTTTAAGATACTTAGAACTGAATAAATAACTCCATAATTTAAAGTGAACGTGACCTACAATCGTAATCGGTAGTGGAAAACTAACGAAATCACAGGACAATTTACGCTTCCACCTCATGTTCGTGTTTCATTCCTTTCCGGAGTCAGTTTTCTTCTTTACTAAGAAAACTTTTCAGATAATTCTCGTTCTTCTTCATTGTTTGCAAAGCATTTGTCTACAGCAGATTGCTTGCTAAACGGTCGAACTTCATATATTGTAGTCTTCGAGAACAACGGTAAGTTTTGAATAAGATTAGTTTCTAGGCCTGTCAGCTGTTCTACATTTTACTGGACATTTTTTGTTGTAAACTACATACTCTGCGTATTTAGAGACATTATGTTTAAATTTCGCTTTCCTAACACCTAGTTTGATTTTTAACTACACTGAGAGAATTTCAGCAAGGCAAGCTGATTTCGTCTTGTCCCACGTGGGAATTTATTCGCGCCTAAATAATAATTCGCTACCTTGGCTCTTTTTAAGAAAAAGGAAAACAGTCAAGTCCCTGTATACTCTCCACAGTTATAGTAAAGAAAATGCACCCTTATATAAGAGCCAACAAACGTGATTATGTTTCCTTTCGTAAAACTTATAAAGTGTGGTTGACGTCAGTGACCATTCAGTCGAGCAGAAGTTCTGAAACCTAATCATACCCTACTTTAGCGTTTATAAAACGTCAAAATTGGAGTGGAAAATGTGAAATCTACGGTATAGTACAAAGTTTGTATTCGAAAAAATTTTTTGTTAATACTTACTGACGGAAAACGATACACCTTAAGCGATTATTGTATAAGTTCAGGGTTTTTTATGACATTGGTTTCCGCCAGCCTTCTCGAAATTACAGGTTTCAGCATTTCAAAAAATATACAAAATTTTTCTGAGGCCCCTAAAAAAGATGCTTTACAGGGAAATATTATGGGATCGCTGGGTGATACTCAGGTTCCAGTGGGCGTCCAAAATTACTATATAAAAAGCCCCATCCATTAAAGCTTGTATCCCGATATATTTCTTACAAATTGAAAACTTTTATTTACGACTGTTTCCTTCGCAGAGACGGGCTGCAGGGGTCGCGCGGATTGCAGCACCGGCGTTGAATAACCCAATCAAGCAAACAGAAAACGACCTGCAGGGAGGAACAGAATATTAATCTCCTCGAGGGTCATTCTTTCCCCCACAGACATTTATGTTGCCATAATCGATATTCGATAACGTGGTTGATGAGCATCGTTTTTATGGGGGCATTCCTCGCTGCTTCGCTTTTGGATACATATTTTGCTCATTTGCTGAGCGGTGTAATAGTTACGCATTTGTTGTACTTTCATTTCTTTCATTATAGAATTTCGTATTCGTATGCATACATAATGTACCACAAAGTAATTAGAAATTTTAATTTGTTGTCATATATACGAGTGTATATATATATATATTCACGATCCAAGCCCGGGGTTGGTCTATCTAGCCCTAAACACAATCTAAACTCATCTGACTACTTGGCTAAACTCATGAAAAGAAGTAGGTTAACAGTACATTAAAATGTTTTTCAAAACAAATGCAAGACTTCACTTATTAGGTTTCATTACAAAGACCAGGATATTGCAAAGGGAGCTCCTCACTAGCTTCTTGGCACTGACATTACGTTAGTCACAAAACAAATAATCCCAATATCATAAGACTTTATGATCTGTGGTGAAATTTCTTAACTATAGACTTAATTATACTCTGAAATAAAATCACACTGTGGAGGAACCTCTAAAGATAAGTAAATGTACAGAATTCTGCCACGTAGGCATATAAGACTTCAGGAATTACTCTTGAAGTGTTCTTCCATGACGGGAATTCAGGATTGGCACCATGGGCAAACAGGTAGACACAGCATCAAACGCCTATTCTGCAAGACAAACTTACTCACTCTGATGCAAAGAAAACACTTTCGTGGTCATGTAGGGAGTGCTGGAGGCTGAGAGGGAACAGTATGCCGTTGCAAATGCTATGAAATGCTTACGTTACTTGAAATGGAAACATTAACACTCCACTTGTTTTCCCAGAGCTCCAAGGGGCGGAAATATCAGAAAGAGTGAAATTTATAGTGGAAGAATGAGGGTCGCAACAACTCCAAATCCAGACTGTATCTTTTCCCGTAGGATGCGTTGTCTTGATGTGTAGGCCAGACTTTGCAATTAGGCAAGGGACTTTGAGGGGACTATGTTCACGACAAAGGTTCTGACAGGGTCAGAAAGGGGGACGGTGATCAGAGACCGAGCTGGCAAGGACTCTACTCTGATGTTGGCTTTTAACGACCTCCTCTTATGACCCCTGGTCAAGTCCTTACATAGCCTCTGGTCCCACCTTCAAGTCTCTGTCATGGTTGACAAAGGCGGGATTAAGGCTTAGAGAGGGTGGGCGGAATCTTTTCGTGAAGGCGCTGAGGATCTAGCGGGTGCTAATGTCGGGGTGTTTTATCACTCCCTGCTCCTCGGCCCTGGGTGGTCGTGAAGCTGACTCACCGTCTGTACTGTACATGCTTTTTTTTCTTTTAAGTTAATTTTAAAATAAGATATATGTATATATATATATATATATATATATATATATATATATATATATATATATATATATTATATATATATATATATATGTTATATATATATATATATATATATATATTGTCACGATGCGTACCAAGTACCTGGTTATTACACAACTAATCTTAAAATTGTAAAATATACCTCTACTTCAGCCAGATACCTGAACTCTCATAACATTAATTGTTACGACTGAATACTCTAAAGGTAACAGTGATCCATAAGAAAAAACTTATTTTAATCACTTGAAAAAATCAAACTAAGTTCTATCAGAATATGTGTGAGGTATCAAAATTAAACTAGAAATCTTCTATAAAAAGGGCATCACTCCATCAAGAAATCCCAACTGTTTCTGTCTTAATTCACTTTAGCAAAACTAAAAGAACAAAACATGTTTATCACTTTGCCTGCACACACAATCAATCCTATTCACTGATGATCAATAAATGAAACACTGTTTTAAAAAAATGTAAATACAAAATTTATTTCAGATTCAAAGTTTATAACTAAAATTCACAATTATTTAAATTCACAATCTGAAAAATTTACTATTAGTTGAAAAATAACACAAAACTCAATGAATTCTTAAATTAAATTATGAAACAAATCTAATTCACAAAACTTTATCAAGAATTTAAATTAATCAATGCAAAATTAAAACTATCAAGAATTACTCAAGATTTAAAAAGAAAATCTCAATAAATGAAATCAATGTTAAATCAAGTAAATTTAATGTTAAATTACATGCAATGTTAAATTACAAGAAATATTTACATAATGCTATGTAAATAAATGTTATACATCAAAATATAAAAATGTGAAAATATAAAGAAATTGTAAATAGAAAACACACAAATACACATAAGATTTATCAATAATGATTTCACTTTGTTCAAAATTTCTAATCCTTATCATACCATGGTATCAATAAGTAAAATTTCATTTTACCTACACAACTTGAAAACCTCTGTAAATCACTTGCTGCAGCTGCGTTACAATACACACTTTTTACCAGGCTCCGTTATGAACCAAATAACTTTGCTAAATTCAGATCTCAAAGTTAATGTTAAAATGTGACCACAAAAATTTACGTTAAGAGTAAATCTCTTCCTAAGAACGAGATAGAGAGAGAGAGAGAGATGGAACCAAATCGACTGGTCTCAGAAATCAGAATGAAACAAATTTTGGATTCCAGTAACAGAAGTGAAACAATTACATGATGTCATTAAAGCATTTTGGGTACGAGATACAAAAGTTCTAGAAGCAGGGGAAGTAGCGTCATTAAAGCGTTTTTGGGTGCGAGATACAATGAAGCTTCTAGAAGGAAAGTTACGTCATCAGCAAAACGTTTTGAACGCAATCTTACAAAAAATGACGTAATTGATCAGGACATGCGTGTTCTTTTCTCTCAAAGTGGTATACGTGACTCAACAACATGCAACAACATGAAATCACTCGTCTTGAGCCCGTATGGGACTAATCGGCGTTTGTTTTGGTAAATCTGTCATCCGCTTAACCCAAAACAAAGCGTTTCCTCTTATCTAACTGATGACAACTGAAATGAAACAAGCCCACATGGACACACACACACGTGTTCATAAGCTACGCTTTACCAAGAAAGATATTCGTTCTAAATTACATTACTATTAAAATTATAATAACAATTCTAAATTACGCTATCAAGTAACTTAATCAAGTTCTTTTGAGATCTGATGTCCAAACTAAATATGACACTTCAACAGCCTCTCATTAAACATAACACATGAAAAAAAGTAAACATGTCAAAATTATAGGAGGATATATGTACAAGGCAACATCATGATATTCCTCCCGAGAAGATTTCTTATCAGGTTTGAATCAACGATTCACAACGGGATAAATAATCTGCTATGACATTATCTTTTCCTGAAATGTGCTTAACACTTACATTATACGGTTGCAGGCATAAAGACCACCTGGTCAGTCTCATATTATTATTTTTCATCTTATTGATGAATGAAGGTTAGGTTGTGATCAAGCAATACTAAAATTTCTTCATTCCAGGTCAGTTACATACACTTCAAACTTTTTCAATGCTGTGATTAATGCTAATGTTTCTTTTTCAATTGTTGAAGCATTTTTCTAGTGCTTTTTCAATCCTTTAAGACATGATAGAAACATACTGGATGGAAGATTTTGTGTCATCTTCTTGAAGTAGAACAGCTCCAATTCCACAGTCGGATGCATCAACTTATCACAAACTTTTTTATTGAAGTCTGAGCTTGAGCACTGGTCTTGAAGTTAATATGGCTTTAACCTTCTCAAATGATTCTTGACATTCTGGAGTCCAAACAAACTTTCTTTTTAGGACTGGTTAAGTCAGTTAAAGGAGCCACTATGGCTGAGAAATTTGACAGAATCGGCGATAAAATCCAGCCATGCCTAAAAATCTTTGTAGCTGTTTCCTCATGTAGGGAGGTAGCCTCTACAGATACCTTCTACATTAGCATCAATAGGAGCGGTAGCTGCTTTCCAACTTCAAATCCTAGGTACTGTACAGTTGCCTTTCCAAACTCAGTTTTTGTAAGTTGATTGATTAGTCCTGCTTCCCGTAGTTTCTTAAACACTTTCCTTAATATCTTCAGATGTTCTTCCCATATTTAGAATAAATCACAATGTCATCAAGGTATACACCTACTCCTTCCCATTGATCCTAGTAGTTGATCCATCACTCGCTGGAAAGTTGCAGGTGCATTCATCAAACCAAATGGCAAAACAGTGTATTGATACAGTCCAAAAGGAGTAATGAAAGCTGATAGCAACTTTAGCATTCTCATCTAAAGGAATTTGATAATATCCTTTCAAACAAGTCTATCTTGAAACAAATTTGGCTTGCCCAACATTATCAAGTAATTGATCAATAAGAGGCAAAGGATAATTGTCAGCCACACTGATGGAATTCAGTTTCCTATAATCAGTACCACACATCCTAAATGAGCCATCTGGTTCTTCACTAACACACAAGGAGAACTATAATGACTTGAACTGGGTTCTGCTATCATGCCGTTCAACAAATATTCAACTAACTTTCTTCAAACATCTCGATGAAAAGGTGATAAGCGATAAGCTCTCATTTTAAAGGTTTTCCATCTTCTCTGATCTTTATCTCATGCTTTGTCGATTTACGCCTCTAGTACATCTGCAAAAATTTCAGGGAAATTTTGAATAACTTCACCTAATTCACTACTTGCTCAACACTCAGATGTTTTAGTTTATCTTCCAAATTTTCTAATATTGAAGAATTGTTCATCTTGTTTTCAGCTCTAATTCACTTAGCCGTCATCCTCTGTAAAATAAGTTGTTTGTGTTATTGACACTGTTTCAGTTTAGTCTCTAGAAGTAAGGTTTCAAAGATTCCATGTCTTCCTCTGTCGTTTTCTTCTTTCTAGTGTTTTATTACATAAGTTCGATCACCTAACTTCTAATCCTATAAGGACCTTGACTTATTGGTAAGGGGAAATCTTTTCACTGGTAAGAACACTAGAACTTGCTGTCCAATACTAAAATTTCTTACTTAGTTTCCCAGCATCATATTTCCTTTTCATTTTCTCTTGAAACTTATTTTCAAATTTTCTAAAAAGAATTTTTCTAATTTCTCTTAATCTTTTCCTCAAGTTCTTCACATATTTTCCTTGGATTTCCTCTTGATTTCTTCCCAATCTACAAGTCTTTAATGGACCTCTAATGTCTCGACCAAAAATCATTTCATTTGGTGAACATCCTATGCTTTCTTGATAGCATTTCTAACTAAAATAACATTACTAGGTAAACCAGCATCCATTCTCTTTAGTTCATTTACAATACTTAGTTAACATTTTTCAATATCTGATGGAGACCTTTCCAAGGCTCTTTGAGTCTGGATGATGACAGCAGTTCGATATGTTGTTTTATCTAACAAGTTCATCACATCCTGGAATAATTTTGAAGTAAAGTTTCGTTCTCTATCACTTTGCACAATTTCTGGTATTCAAACTTCGAGAAAAACTCCCACCAGCTACTCAGCAAACCTTTGCACTTATACTTCTTACAGGGAATCGCCTCAGGATACCTAGTCACTGGACACATTAATGTTAATAGATATTCATTTCCTTTCTTTGTTTTTCAGAGTGGCCCAATTAACCAATATAATTACCTGCTAAAGGTTCTCCTCTAACTTCTATGGGATGGGGACCTTTCTGAATGGTTTCATTCGGTTTTCCAACTATCTGGCATGTGTGACACACTCTACCAAAATTTGCTAACGATCCTTGTTAAATTCAGGCCAGAAAAAATACTTCATAATCTTCTCAACAGTCTTGATTCCCATATGTCCAGACTCCGTGACTCTACCACAACATTGTTTCCTCAATGGATGGAATCAAAATTTGATGATATTCACCCCATTCAGCATTTCCTGTAGTATCTGCAGTCGATGCTTCCCTATGTAATCCTTCCTTTAGATAATAACAGGTGGAGGTTTGTTGCATCTCTTCTTGATCAACAACTCTGAAGAACAAATCAGCCAACATTGCTTGTCCCTCTTGCAGTTTCATTAGCTTCTCTCTTGTCACTTGACCAACACAAGGCTGAACTCTCATATCTGCTCTCTCTTCTACAGTTTCACCACCATCTTAGACTCTTTGACTACTCGGAGGTCTCTTCAATATAACAGGATCCTCTTCTTCTTGGAGAAATCTCTTCCTTAGGGAACAGTTTATTCTAATTCTTCTAATCAAAGATCCTTCACTTGATTCTTCTGGTATAGGTAAATCCTCAGTATCTTCACTTGCATGGCCATAGTTCTCTTCATACTCTGGTTGATTTACACAACTTGAAACAGGTGGGGTTTTCATATAAAGCTACTGTAGGACTAACCATAACGGTTTGTCACTGTCACTATAGGACAAAGAACAAATGGTACACCACCAACTTCATTGCCCAGTAAAACATGTACACCTTCAACAGCTAGTGAGTCCTTTACAGCAAAATCAACATTTCCTGTCACCAATTCACAGGACAAATGCAAGCGGCATATAGGAGTTACCTCTTCTCCTCCTATACCCTTCAAAATAACTGAATCTCCAGTGAGATTCTTCTCCAACTGTGGGTGAGCACCACGAACTACCACACTATGGTTACTCCCCGTATCACGTAATACTTTGACTGGTACCTGCACACTTCCTCCTTGAGTTGTCAGCGTACCTTCATAGATATATGGCTTAAAAGCCTCCAAGCTGCTCAGCCACTCACTGCTTGAAGTTACATTTCCACTGGTTGCTAAACACTCTGCTTGTTTAGTCTCAGTCATCCCCACACTGCTCTTCGTAGTTTGCTTCACCTGGTTACCTTTAACCACTTGACCAACTGGTTTGGTCTGCTGTTGTGTCTGATAACAATCTCGACTGTAGTGTCCTACTCTTCCACACTTGTAGCAGACAACATTAGTCTTCTATATCTGTCTTGAGAACAGCAGACTTGGATGAGTAAGTTTAACATTTAATTGCTGAGGATGCTTTACCTGTTTGTATTGACATAGCCACTAGAAGGATTTCCAGTTTGTAATGTTCCCTGAAATTTGGATGAGATCTGAAACCTGTGCGTTGTTGGTTCATAATTGCCACATTATAATTTCTTTTGCTAGAAATTATATTAAAATCTTTCACTCAATGTAGCAGCTTTGTCAAGTTTTTAACTCTCTCTCTTAAATAAATCTGTATGTGTTTAGATTCCTCTAAGATATTGTTCTGGGACTACTAATTCCTCAAGTTCAGTCCACATAGATTTAACTTGCGCCAGCCTCAACCATCGTTTAAAACATCTTCTACACTTTTGTAAGCATAATCCAAGAAAGTTATCTTGTCATCCTTTCTCAAAGATCTGAATCTTTCAATATAATATTCAGAGGTCATCTAGTAGCTTATGCACATTATGTTTGAGTACCTTGGTACTCTTTACTGGACTGATCAGCTGATAAGGCTAAATGGCCTTCTTCCTTTACAATGAGAACTCTCTGTAGCTCAAGACCGACCATTTTATCCTCTGGCCATCCCCCATACCAGAAGCCACTTTTCAAAGTGATCAAAAACTCATCTAAGGCTTCTTCTGTAAATTTTCCAGAATTTAACTTCTGCACTCTTACTACACATCAAATACAGGTCTGAATTACCTTGAGTAGGTTTGGACAGTGTTACAGGTAATGTGGATCGAGACTTTATCAACTCATCTCCCTTTCATGTCTTGCTCTCTCTTTCCTCTTTCTCACTTCTTCTTCTGCTTTTTCTTCTTCTCTTTCCTTTCTTTCTCTTTTCTCTCTATTTCTCTTTCTCTTTCTGCTGCATTTTCTCTGCTTCAGCCTGTATCCTCAACTTAATCAAATTTTCTTCTGCTTCTATACATCTAAGTTCTATTCACCATCACTTTTCTCTTTTTCTTTTACTCATGTTTATCTGTAAATTCTGCCTCAGCTGCATTCAACAATTCTTTTGCCTCTCCAACTCTTCATCTACTTTACCAGAGTCCATCAACGCTTGGATTGCAATATATTTGATTTGTGCCTTAATCCATACCACTAAGACACATTACCCCACATGCTACTGCTAAAGCAATCCTGTGCCTTGTCAGGGTTGGATTCAGATAACTCTTGGATGGAAGGAGCTGCTAAAACCTCTGAACATTGAACAGGAGCCATTTTCTCTAAGTTACTCTTCAAATAATTCCACAATACAAAGCAAAAATAACAATGTGGTCACTCTCCTATCAAAATATCTCACAACACCACCAGTATAAAACCATAAACCAAGAGTGATATTTGTTTTGTTCCACAGTCTCTGGGCACCAAACAATATAATGTCATACGATGCGTATCAAGTACTAGTTATTACACAACTAATCTCAAGATTCAAAAAATATACCTCACCCAGCCAGATACCTGAACTTTCTAACATTAATTTGTTACGACTGAATATTCTAAAAGGTAACAGTCCATAACTGTTAAAACTTGTTATCAATGAGCTGCGTAATCAAACAAGTTCACCAGAATATCACTGATGACCGTTTCAAAAATTAAACTAGAAATCTTTATGTAAAAAGTTATTACTCCATAAAAACTCTAACTATTTATTAAATGATTTAGGATAAAAAACTGTAAACATGTTTATCACTTTGCACTTAAGACTACAAAATCCTGATTCAAAGTGTTAATAAACAAACACTGTTTTTCTAAAAATCTAAATACAAATTTATTTTCATCTAAGTTTATAACTAAACAAATGTTCTTGAATTCTCATCTAAAAAAAATTTACTATTTTGTTTCTTTCACAAAACTAATCAATGATCTTCATCATTAAATTATTTCTAACAAAACTAATTCTATTCCTCTTTCTCAACTGAAAATTTAAAATTAGATCAACAAAAGTAAAGGGATCTCTCTCTCTCAATCTCTAAAAGAAAATCTCAATAAGTCCAGTCACTCAGCAATACAGAGTCAATGTTAACTTCCGCTATTGGAAGAAAGTTTGTTTCTTCAGCAAAATCCTTTCATGGAGGTTGGAAATGCTACTCTCATCATCAAATATGTCTTCAGTAAAAGACACCTAAATCTAAAAACACACAATCTCACATGAGATTTACGCCTCCTCTTGTTCAATTTCAGAACGACATCAAAACCATGGTATCAAAACCCTTAAAGAAAAATTCATCTAGGCATCAAGCGACCAGCTGAAAAGAGTTGCTGGAGAAATGCGTTACACAATACAAACTTTTTGCAGGTGTTGCCAAATGATGTTCAACATTTTCGAAATTCGGATCTCAAAAGTTAATGTTCAAAGTGACCACAAAAAGAGTAGAAGTTAAAAAGTAATCTCTTCGTAATTCCGTTGATGGCGCTACCAGTGAATGCCAGTAAAAATTCGATGGTGACAAGTCAGGTTAAGAAAAAATTATTTATCAATCACTTGAAAAATCAAACAAGTTCGTCAGAATCATTAAAGCATTTTAAAATTAAACTAAAAATCTTCTAGAAGTAAAAGAGCATCACTCATTAAAAAACTCTTGTTTCCCTGGTCTTAGATACTAAAAACTAAAGAACAAAAGTTACCTTTATCCCAGCAAAACGTTTTGGACACACAATCAATACAATTCACTGAGCGTCAATTAGTCAGGACCACTGTTTTTCTCTCCAATGTTAAATACAAAATTTATTTTCAGATTCAAGCAATAACGTGAAATTCCAATTCTTAGAATTCATTATGGGGCGAATTTTCAATAGTTTACAAACTCAATGAATTCTTGCCATGGAACCAAAACAAAACTAATCTTATCTGAAAAACTTTATCAGAATTTAAATTAAACAAGCAAAATTTAAACTATGTTCAAAAAAGCTCAAGATTTAAAAGAAAATCTCAATAAATGAAATCAAGTTACTATTAAAATTAAGTATGCAATTTAAAATTCGCTAAAGTAAGTATCAATGTTCTTTTGAGATATGATGCCAAGCTAAATATGACAATTCAATGTGAAATAAATATCATTACATACAAAACACAGGAAATAAAGAAATATGTCAATGAACACACAAAAATACGTAAGATTTATCAATAATGATTTCACTTGTTCAAAATTTCCTAACTTATACATATAACCTCTAACTTATCATACCATGGTAACAATAAATGATATTTCACGTTACCTTACTATAAAACCTCTGTAAATATATGCTGCAGCTATTGCATATATATTTTTATATTATATATATATATGCTAAATTCATATATCAAATATTAATGTTAATGACCATAATATATTTATATTAAAGTAATCTCTTCCTAATTAGGAATCTTCCCTGAGAGAGGGTGATATATGGAAAAATAAACATGGTCAAGTCAGAATGAAATATATTTGGGATTCAGTACGTGAAGTCGCTAATTAACTGCCTCCCATTAGGCTTTTGTTTATTAGTTTTGTTCAAAGTTTTTCATTTGGGACAGGTGACGTCATTAAACCATCTTCTGTCAACTTAAAAACAAGAAGGAGAAGATTACGTCATCCCATTTTGATAAAGATCTTACAAAACATGACAAAATTAATCTGACAGGTTCTTTCTCCTAAAGTGGCGTACGTGACTCAAACAACGCATGCAACAATGATCAAAACATCTGTGTTGAGCCCGTATGCCCCATAGGAGGGGTTTGTTTGCAATCTAGAGGGCCTATACACCCAAACAAAAGCGTTCCTGAGGGCATCCTCAGCAGTGGCCCCCAAATGCCCCCTTGGTGGACACACGTGGCCCTTTCAAAGTATACTTCTCCAAAGAAGATACTTAGACTAAATTACGTTGCTATTAAGATTATAACAACAATTCTAAATTCCCCATCAGTAATGCCCACTACGGAGCTTTCGCATCTCATGTCATAAAAAACTTAACTGCCTCGGAGAAAGCGCAGCTTCATACATCCAAAAAAGACTATATCTAAAATTATATGGAATATACATGTTAAGGTAAATCCCTGGAAGGCCCCATTTCAGTCATGTAATATTTTGTATCGTAATATTTTCTATATATAGATATATAGATATATATATTGTCTAGTAATAAATGCGCCTCTTGCATATATATATATATTCTTTATTACTCCTTTGGCACCCTCAGTGCAGCTTCATATTCATATATATATGTATATTTCATATATACTATATACTATATATGCATATATATATTTATATATATATATTTATATATATATATAAAATAAATAAATAAAGAAAATTAAATAATTAAAAAATAAATGAAAATTCAAACTTTAAAAATAAAATAAAAAATATAGAATAACAATGATAAATAAATAAAAATAAATGAATTAAAAAAATTAATAAATAAATTCGTATATATAATAAAAAGTAAAAATAGCCCTATGCTCAAAATTAAATTCTAAATTTGAATCCTCTAAATAAGTTTCCATTGCCCATAAATAATCAGAATGTATTAAAACTAATAAATAAATAAAAATAAATAAATAATGTCTCCTATAGATAAGTCAAACAATAAAATAAATAATAAAAGTAAATAAATAAAATAAATAAATAAGCAAATAAAAAATAAATAAAAAAATTATAAATGTTCCCCTAAGTGTTGCAATAAATAAATATATATAATAAAATAGATCAAACAATATAAAGCTAATCTAAAATTACAAACCTTTTGTGTAAAAATATAGCAAAAATCAATAAAATAAATAAATAAATAAATATTGTCTTATAAATGAAAAAATACAATCTAAATAAATGAATAAAAAATAAGGATAGATAAATCACTGAGATAACTAAAAATAAGTAGATAAATTATAATAAATAATAAAATATAAATAAAATAAACAAACTAACCAAAATAAATAAATAGAATGATCCAAACAAATAATCCATCTGTAAAAATAAAATCAGATTACCATATTCTTGATATAGATAAATAAAATGAAAGAAATATAAAGAATCTGTGATAACTCTTAATAAAACCATCAAAGAATATAGATAAATAAAAAATAAAACCCGTAAATAAATAAATAATTAACTAAATTGCTAAAAAATAAATCTCTCAAAATAAATAAATAAATTAAATAAAAATTAAGGTGTTAGGAATCAAATTTAAACTCCGCTTAATACTAAAAATTGCTATGAATAAATAAATCAGAAATAAAAATAAATTAAATAAAAAATAAATAAAAAAATATAAAAATAAATACGGGTTCAAATAAAGAAAAATAAAAATAACTCGGTGTTGGCCAGGCGAAAATAAATAAATAAATAAAAATAAGAAAATAAATGAAAAATAAATCAGTTAAAATAAAATCATTAAATAAAAATTAAATTAATGAATAAATAAGCATAAATAAATAAAAATGTAAATTAAGTAAAATAATAAAAAAATAAAAATTCCATAAATAAGTAAATCCCCTAAAAACAAATTAAATTAATACAAAAATAAACATAAATAAATAAGCAAAATAAATGAATAAAAATAAATAAATAAATAAATAAATAATTCAAAAATATAAGTCCTAAAAACTCCTAAATAAAAGTATGTAAATAAAATAATTTCTCAATTTCAATAAATACATAAATAAAAATAAATAAATATATAATTTCTCAATTTATAAATCGAATAAATAAATATATAACTAAATAAATAAAAATATATAAATAAACAAAATAAATAAAGGAAAGTTATAAATAAATAAAATAATTAAATAAATAAACAAAATTAAATAAAAATAATTAAATAAAAAATAAATAAACCTTTAAGCAAATAAAACAAAAATAAATAAACTGACCAGAAAGTAAAATAAATAAAAAACAAATAAAGATAAATAAATAAAAACAAATGAAAATAAATAAATAAAAATAAATAAATAAATGAATAAAATTTAAATAAATAAATAAAAATAAATAAATAAAAAAATAAATAAATGAATAAAAATAGACAAATGAATAAATAAAAGTAAATAAATAAAAAAATCAATAAATAAAGTAAAAATAAATAAATAAATAAAGATAAATAAATAAATAAAAAGAGATAAAAATTAATAAATAAATAAAAAATAAATAAACAAAAAAAAAAATAAAAAAAATAAATAAAAAAATAGATAAATAAAAATTAATGAAAATAAATAAATAAAAATATATAATTATATAAAAAATCAATAAATACATAAATATAAATAAAATTAACAAATAAATACAAAATAAGAACACTTAAAACCGAAACAGAATCGCCCAGAGAAGGAGGAGCATAGACAATAGAAAAGGCGACAATGTAATAAATGCTCCAGGTGCTGAAACGACCTAAATAAATAAATAATAAACCTGCAAGTCAGAAAAATTAAAATAATTAAATAAATAATAAGTGTTCATGCCAAAATAAACTTAAGTAAACCAAAATAAATAAATGAATAAAAATAAATATATAAAATAATAAAAAATAAATTAAAATAAATGAAGAAAATAAATATAAATAAATAAGTAAATAAAAATAAATTATGCGTAAGAAAAATAAATTTAAAAAATGGGATAAATAAAAAGCAACCTTAAACCAATAAAATAAATTTTATAAATAAGTAAATACCATTAAAAAATTAACAAAATAGTAAATTCAATAAATGAAACATGATAAATTAAAAGAGAAAAGTCGAGCATTTCCTGCTTCATGTATGAGAATCGCCACTCATATAGTGGAAAATGCCCAACAACACTCAAAAGTAGTTCTTGATATACTGAACATAGATAACTCACCACCTCAAGAAGGATCCATGGGTGATAAGTTTTGAAGATCAAGTTCATAGATTCCCAAAAAATAGGAACTGAAATAACACCCATTATGGATGAAATGGCATTCAAGACAATTGCCGGCTGAAATGGCTCCTCTCAAATCCGGGCCATTAAGATAAAATAATGGAATGCCCTCCACCGGGGGAGGTGTACTTAAAACCTTTGGATAAGTGGATGCAGGTTTAGCCATTCTCGCAATGCGAAGTGCCCAGTGATAAATCAGCCAAGAGATAGATAGTGTATGAGTAAGATCCCCATCGGGAGATAGGCCATCCGTATAGATGGTTGTAGAGTGGCCTCCCGGGAGTAGCGAGCCAGAAGGTATGGTCACTGCTGAGGACTTCGGGCGGCGCCAAGTCTCCCTCAATAAATAACTAAAATTAATAAAATCAATAAATAAATAAATAAAAATAAAATAAATAAATCAATTTATAAATGTTAAATGTAAATACATATAAAAATAAAAATAAATAAAAGTCTCCTTGCCGGTAGTAATGGATCTCCCCGAGTAAATCCTGGGAAGGAAAATCAATCAAAAATCCGAATAAAAATAAGGTAAATAAATAAAAATCATTCAAATGAAATAATCCTCCCCGGCTTGTATAAGTCAAGATTAAATATTGGGAATAAAAGGAAAATAAATAAAATCCCCATAAATGCCAAATGATATATGATTAAGTGGCCCCTGATTCGGTTCAATCAATTTCAGTGATAAGCCATGCCTAAAATGCCAAAAATAAGTAAAAATGATCTTAAATTCAGGGAGATGAAAATTCCTAGAATGTTAAATACGTAAAGCCCATGAAATGAAAATAAATAAACTAATTAATAAAATAAATAATAAAATAAATAAATGCCTGACTCCTAAATGAGTAATAATAAATGTAAAATAACAAAATAAATACATAAAGGGATAAAATAAACCCCCTAAATTCCCCGAAAAATAATAAAATAAATAAATAAATAAACGGTTAATTATCACCATTAAATAAATAAATAAATAAAAATAAATAATAAAAATGTAATTAATAAATCGCCGATAAATGACCCGATTCATCGTAAACACAAATAAATAAATAAAAATGAATGAAAGAATTATAAAAATAAATAAATAAAAAGTTTTTATTCCATGTTTTATTTTTATTTTATTTTTATTTATCGCCATTCATTTTCTTTACCCTATTTATTTTAGCTGTTTATTTTCATTTATTTTTATTACTCGATTTTATTTTTACGGTCGTTGGCCTATTTATTCCCGGCATTTATTATTACTGTCCCGTTCAATTATTTTTTATTACCATGTTTTTAATTATTTTCAGGTAATTTTTCTAAGAGCTTTGTTTTTATTCTTATTTGTTATTTTCATTTATTTATTAATTTTTATTTATTTATTTCCAGAGGATAGTTTATTATTTTTATCTTCTTTATTTATTTTTAATTAATTTTTTAACCATCCTCCACTAATCTTCGTAAATTGCTCCCCACAAGTTACTTATTTATTATTGTTTACCATTCCCCAAACAATTATATAAATTTATTTATTTTATAACAGATAATTTTATCTGTATTAAAGTTTTTACTACCGGGCGTTATTTATTTATTTTATTTAAGATTTATTTTCATTGTTTTTACTTTCCTGTATTTTTTCTTCAGGACTGTTATAGTCCGGGCGTCTTATAGGCAAAAGGATTTTTTATTAAATTGATTTATTTTTATATTTACCCTCAATTTTTTTCCCTTAGTTTCATTTATTTATCATTTTTGGCTTTCTTTTAGTCATTTAGTTATCTTTATTTATTTTAATCTTTTACTTTTATTTGTTATTTATTTTAATTTATTTATTAATTTCTATTTATTTATTTCTCTTTATTTATTTTAATTTATATATTTATTTATTTTTATTTATTTATATTCGTTTATTTATTTATTTATTTATTTTGATTTATTTATTTATTTTTATTTATTTAATAATAATTATTTGCTGTTTGCCTACACATCTTTTCTGCTTTTATTTTCATTTATTATCTATTTTTAGTGGGTATTTTATTAGCGTATTTATTTTTGTTTATTAAAACCTTATACTTATTTCATTATTTTTAAAATGTTATTTTGTTTTTATTTTTATTGTTAACCAGTTTAATTATTAATTATTTTTATTTTATTTAATTATTTTCAAGGATTTTATTTTTATAATCATTTTTTTTCCATTTATTATTTTTATTCATTTAATTTCATTATATTTTTTATCTAAAATTAATTTTTATTTATTTTAATTCTGAACAATAACCTTTCTTTTCATTATTCTTATCCCATTTATTAATCCTATAATTTTTATTAATTCACCAATTTCTTTTCACATTATAAGATAGTTCTCTAAAGTAATTATTTTATTTTATTAATTTATTTTTATTTCTGTTATTTTAAATTGTCCCAATGTTGTTTATTTAAATTTTATTTTTTCTAATTTTATATAGTTCACTGCAAGGCCATATATTTTATATTGATTAATTTTTTCTCATTGTTCGTTTATTTATGCCACCTTATTATTTTAGTTTATTTAATTATGTTTGTTGTTTAGGGATTTTTATGATTAGCATTTGTTTAGCTTTTATTTTTATATTTTTTGTGTTTATTGGTTGTTCTATTTGTTTCTTTTTATTTTATTTATTCATTGTTATTTTTATTGATTTGCCCTTTTCCTGCATCATCGACAATGATATGTAATGATGAAAATGTTTTAACCATTTTCGTAACTGTTACCTGGTCTCAAATTCAACGCGCTATTGGAAAGTAAGCAGCAGAACTTTGATTTCAGATTACAGAAAAAAAGTCACATACTTTCTTTCCTCCTTTTTTCTCTCCTTTAATCGAATTTAATTGTACGCTTTCTCTCACGGTGGACTGCTTTACCATTTCCGTGTAGCTAAATTATATTTTATTTTATCTAGCAGCAGGTTTTTATATTCGAAATATTTTATTTAACATTTCATTTGCTACTTTTTCAGTTATCTATTAACTAATTAAAGAAACAACGCGTTCAAGATTCAACTCTCCTTTATACAGCAGTAGGTAAGAAAAAACACGTTTTCTTAATCATACTGAAGACTTCGCCTTAAGGGGACCGCCAGATCGGTCTGGCCAAAAAATTTTAATTTTTTTAATCTTTTGTTATGATAGTTTGATGTGTCTATTTCAAGATATCGATAGTCATTTTAGTGTTTTCATGCTTTATCACATCGAAAATATTATAATTATAAATGTAATGCGTCGGGTCAGGCACCAATCGTCACATATTGTCGCCTCTCTTGTTTTACATCAAAGTAAAAAAAAATTAAGAAACTCTATGACTGTTCCCCCTCGAATATGAAGAATGAAACTAACGTTTTCTGTTATGTTTTTCACAAGTTTTGTTTTTAATCCCTTTCAGTAAACAATAGAAATCACGTTGTTGCCGTGAGAGAGAGCTCAAGCTAACTTTCGACATTTCTTTCGTGTTTACGTCTTTGAGTGACACAAAAACTATTTGGCAAGATACCCAAAGTATCTAAGCTTAGACTGTAATTAAAAAAGGCCTATAATTGTCGTCGTAGAAGTGGTGTGAGTGACGGCAGTAGTGGTGTTCGTGAAGATGAGCAATCGTTGGCTGAACCTTGTACGTCAGCTGACTTGTTGCCATTTATATTGCGTTTGAAGATACTGAATTTGCTAATGGAAATGATCATAGATCACCTCACAAATACTAAGCTGAGTGCAGAGACAATTATGAACCTTTGCTGAAAACCAGCAAAAGATCAGAAGGACAGCATTAATGTGCCATATTACTATCATTGTCCACACGTGACTGTTCCTAAATTAGAGAAACATCATCTATGTCCACTGGGAGAAAAACCGTACTGTGGATTGACACGTGCAGTGGCCAAGGCCAGATACCTGCCAAGTTACAGCACATGAAGGTTACTTCATCCTTGATGAAGAGGAGAGGAAGGTTGTCTGTGTTAAAATATGTTAATACCATATTCTTGCTTTGAGGCCTCTCTACGTAAGGCAAAACTCAGAATAAATCTTAGCCTTCAGTTATTTGAACTGTTATTTAAGTGAATAAATTCCCCTGGGACAGTCCAGTTTTCAATTGCTCTAACTGCTCTCAGCATAGATTTAAATACTTGGGTGTTAGACTGCGAAATGGTAAGCTCGCTTTTGGAAAATTACTAGGCCAATACTGCAACGTCACTGAGCCCAGAGATGCTGAGAGAAAACCGGATGTCAGATCGACTTCAATAGGTTCATTCAGCAATGAGAATCAAAATTAACTCCAGAGTTGGAAAGAGGAAAAGAACCCCCATAATGATGATCCAGATTATGCTGATTTTCCCCATTCATTTCACCAGCATACATTTCTTAGTTTCCGTTAGTAATTTCTAAGTCCTAAATTGCACCACTAAAAATAAACACCCCTAGGAAATGAAAATTCCAGTCCTGAGACTCCTAACATTCTAAATGGCAATTGGCTCAGCAAAAGCCTTGTAAATATAAGTATTTTTTCAGCAGACTCCTAATATATTTTCTACGTCTTACATTGTACTTTCCTCAAAACTTGATTTTTCACAAAAAAAAAAAAAAAAAAAATCAACTTTTTTGAATGTTGACAGATTCTTACCATTCAAAAACCAGCAGGTAGAACAAATAGGAGAGCATATTTGTATGTAATTTTTTGTTCTCATATACTGTCACAAAATTGAAAAAAAAAATTTTTGAAAAAGAAAGAAAAATTAAAAATTTAAAAAAAGGGAAGATGAAACAAGTCTCTAAAAAAAGTTACTACTGAATTTTTCTAAATGATTCTCTTTCATCTGGTTTTTAAATCATCAAAATCGGTTGAAAATAAGAGAGATGACTTATTTTTAAATAACACCAAAAATGCATTGCTCTTATGGGGGTCCGTCGGTCCCCTTAATGCCTATTATGATATTAGTTAATTTTTATTATTTAAGCTTAATAATACAATACCTATGGTAGTAAATCATGCACTATACTGCTAGTTGGCTAATCAACAAAGCTAATCAACGGTTGGTCAGGTTAGTTCTTGAAATGGTTACCAGCAACAAGTACAATAGTCCCTGTATGTCTTTCGGAACTTTGATTTCATAGAGAAAAAAGGCGTTTTTCTGGAAATTATAGGAATTTCTAGAATTCATTCTTTTTCCTTTTATCTTTCATTAGGTTGGTTGCAATTGTCTGTTTCTACTAGTCAAAGACATATATACTTAATTTTGGCGCATTACAATTTTCTTTATATTTTCAACCATTTAAGATTAGTTTTAGCACTTTACATTTCTGTTAACAACTGTCCCTATGAAATTGCAGTCGAAACGACTTTTTTATGCCACCTCGGCCCAGTACAAATTATCAGATGAAGTCCTGTGATCTAAGATTTTCCGTTTCCCAAGCTTCCGTTCTCTACTAAGGCCTCTTAGTTTTAGGCTTATAATAAAGCCCTTTTTCGCAGACTTTCCGTAATTATAAACTATAATATTGCTGGCTATAACATGTTCTAAATTAGCTAATTTTTATTTTGTATTATGCTATTTCTGTCGAAGACCGAATTTCCCATATTATCAAAGCGACAGAAAAAGGACGTGATATAGATAGAAATATGTTACGAGAATGAACAACTGAACCTAGCTAAATGAATAAGGAGCTATAATAAGAATAAGCAAAAAAAAAAAACCCCGAAGTTTCTTCGGCGCAATCGAAGTTTTCTGTACAGCGCATAGTGCTGTATGAAAGTCTCAGCCACGCCCCGATGGTGGCCTGTGTTGTTGGCACCTATAGCGGTGCCAGACGCACGATCATGATTAACTTTCCCTTAAATAAAATTAAAACTACTGAGGCTAGAGGGCTGCAATTTGGTATGTCCGATGATTGGGGGTGGATGATCAACATACCAGTTTGCAGCCCTCTAGCATCAGTAGTTTTTAAGATCTGAGCGCGGACAGAAAAAGTGCGGACGGATAGACAGATAGCTCTCTCAATAGTTTTCTTTTACAGAAAACTAAAAAATGGAAACGATAAATACAACGGAATTAAAAAGCAAATGAAAAATAGCGGAAACTTTCACTTTATAATGGGCGACTTGAAAGAATAAAAAGCAAAAGAATTTAAAACTAAGATAATATATGAACAAAATGAGAGTGAGAAATGTTTTACAAAAAGGGAAAATAAATCAGTAATCAATAAGAAAAGTAATAATACCCACGGGCTGATGAAAGACAAACAAAAACATAAACGATTACCAAAAAAAAAAAGGAAAGCAATGAAAACCGAAAAGCAGAATAGAAACTTTGTAGAATGAAAAAGAAACCAGTCTATTGATGATAAATTCCACGAGGGAAGGAATAAAACCTTTTAATATCTTTCAAAAAGTAGCAAGAAAGTTACAGTACCATTAAATCCTGGTGGAGATTAAAGAAAGCAAAAGAGAAAGGTATACCTGTTTTCGTCATTTTTCTACTTTCCAAATACGATAGTAGTTATCAACTCTCTTTTTAAAAAAAGTCATGTTATTTTTATAGGTTATTTCATAATATTTCGCATCACCAAAGGGATAAATATTGTACAATTCATAAACTGACATTTAATTATGTACCTAGAAAATTAGCGATCTCCTTGACAGAGACCCTATTTACATTACTTTAGTTTTGCAGTTGGTATCTTTTATTGAACCCAGGTAAAAAAAAAAGTCACAGAAAAAAAGTCACATTAATTTTTCCTAGTTAGTGACCCCAAAGGGATAAACCAGTATGTATCCACCTTTGCGGAGTGTTCAGTACAAGCCCGTAGGGGATTACCGTAAACACTAACAAAAGACTGTAAATATCATAAAGATAATGACCCCCAAGAAATATTAGTCCTACATAACGACCCCGTAAACCCTTGGGGGTCATTATCTAGAAAAGATCCAAAATATTTTCTGTTTTATTACGTTAATTGCTTTAATCGCCACCATAATTAATGTGACTTTTTTCCTGTAACTTTTTTCCTAGCCAAAATTGTGACTTTTCCATGACTTTTTATCATGTGACTTTATTACCGGCTACCCTTTCTTCGAATACGTTTTGTAAGAAGAAATGTTTAAATTTGCAAATTTTTGCATTGTGCAACAGGTTACGGCGAACATTCCGACGAGAGATTTAGCCGTGTAATGAGGTAATTTTGCTATCATCGATAACCATTTAAACAGTAAAACAGACTGAAATGATCTTAAAGAGCCTCAGAACTGAATAAAGAATGCCATAATTTAAAGTGAACGTGACCTACAATCGTACTCAGAAGTGGAAAACTAACGAAATCACACGACAATTTACGCATCCACCTCATGTTCGTGCTTCATTCCTTTCCGAAGTTATAGTTTTCGTCTTTACTAAGAAAAATTCTCAGCTTATAATTCTCGTTCTTCTTCATTGTTTGCAAAGCATTTGTCTATAGCAGATTGCTTACTAAACGGTCGAACTGCATCTACTGGAGTCTTCGAGATCAAAGGGAAGTTTTGAACATGAGTAGTTTCTAGGTCTGTCAGCTGATCTGTATTTTATTGGACTTTTTGTTTTTGTACATTTGGAGACATTACCCTGGCTCTTTTTAAGAAAAGGGAAAACAGTCAAGTCTCTGTATACTCTCCACAGCTATGGTAAAGAAAACGCACCCTTACATAAGAGCCAACAAACGTGATTATGTTTCCTTTCGTAAAACTTGTATAGTGTGGTTGACGTCAGCGACCATTCAGTCGAGCAGAAGTTCTGAAACCTAATCATACCCTACTTTAGTGTTTATAAAACGTCGAAATTGGAGTGGAAAATGTGAAATCTACGGTATAGTACGAAGTTTGTATTCGAAGAAATTTTTTTGTTAATACTTATTGACGGAAAACGATACATCTTAAGCGATTCTTGTATAAGTTCAGTTTTTTTTTTTTTTTTTTGTGATATTGGTTTCCGCCAGCCTTCTCGATATTACAGGTTTCAGTATTTCAAAAAATATACAAAATTTTTCTGAGGCCCCTAAAAAAGATGCTTTACAGGGAAATATTACGGGATCGGTTGGTGATACTCAGGTTGCAGTGAGCGTCAAAATTACTGGATAAAAAGCCCCATCCATTAAAGCTTGTATCCCGATATACTTCTTACAAATTGAAAACTTTTATTTACGACTGTTTCCTTCCCAGAGACGGGCTGCAGGGGGTCGCGCGAATTGCAACACGGGCGTTGAATAACCCAATCAAGCAAACAGAAAACGACCTGCAGGGAAGAACAGAATATTAATCTCCTCGAGGGTCATTCTTTCCCCTACAGACATTTATGTTGCCATAATCGATATTCGATAACGTGGTTGATGAGCATCATTTTTATGGGAATATTCCTCGCTGCTTCGCTTTTGGATACATATTTTGCTCACTTGCTGAGTGGTACAATAGTTACCTCATTTATTGTACTTTCATTTCTTTCATTATAGAATTTCATATTTGTATGCATACATAATGTACCACAAAGTAAATAGAAGATTTTAATTTGTTATTATGTAAATATATATACATATATATATATATATATATATATTTTTTTTCTTTCTTTTTTACGATCCTAGCCCGAGGTTGGTCTGTCTGGCCCTAAACACAATCTAAACTCATCTGACTACTTGGTTAAACTAATGAAAACAAGTAAGTTAACAGTGCATTAAAATGGTTTTATTACAAAGATCAGAAGGATATTGCAAAGGGAGCTCCTCACTAACTTCTTGGCACTGACGTTACGTTAGTCAACAAACAAATAGTGCCAATATCAAAAGACTTTATGATTTGTGGTGAAATTTCTTAACTATAGAATTAATTATACTCTGAAATAAAATCACACTGTGGGGGAACCTCTAAAGATCAGTAAATGTACAGAATTCTGCCAGGTAGGCATATAAGTCTTCAGGAATTACTCTTGAAGCGTTCTCCCATGTTGAGAACTCAGGAATTGGCACCGTGGGTGAACAGGTAGACCCACAGCATCAAACGCCTATTCTGCAAGACAAACTTACTGTCACTTTGATGCAAAGAAAACACTTTCACGGTCATGTAGGGTGTGCTGAAGGCTGAGAGGGAACAGTATGCAGTAGCAAAAGCTACGAACTGCTTACGTTACTTGAAATGGAAACATTACCACTCCACTTGTTTTCTCAGAACTCCAAGGGGCGGAAATATCAGAAAGAATGAAATTTATAGTGGAAGAATGAGGGTCGTAACAACTCCAAATCCAGACTTTACCTTTTCCCGTAGGATGCGCTAACTTGATCTGTAGGCCAGACTTTGCAGTAAGGCAAGGGACTTTGGTGGGACTATGTTCACGACAAACTTTTGACAGGGTCAAAAAGGGGAGGGTGGTTGGAGACCAACCCAGCAAGGACTCTACTCGGATTCTGGCTTGTAACGAACTCCTCTTATGACCACTAGTTAGGTCCTTATATAGCCTCTGGTCCCTCCTTCAAGTCTCTGTCAAGGTTCACAAAGGCGGGATTAAGGCTTAGAGAGGATGGGCGGAGACTTTTCGTAAAAGCGCTGAGGATCTAGCGGGTGCTAATGTCGGGGTGTTTTGATCACTCCCTGCTTCTCGGCTCTGGGTGGTCGTGAAGCTGACTTACCGTCTGTACTGTACATGCTTTATTCTTTTAAGTTATTTTAAAATGAGTGGAGCGTCACATGCTCTTGCAAACAGCAATTGCACGTTACAATATATATATATTTGTAAAGCAAAATAAATGTTAGTGAGTCGTTTCCCTGGTGGATTATTACTAACACAGCAAAAGTGTGGATGGTAAACATACATAGAGGTAGAATGAATTTAAAGATGTTAAAACATACTGAATGCAAGAATTGCATTTCTTTGTGCTCATTTTTTTCAAGCTAGATTTGTATGTTTAAAAACCCAAATTTAACTAAATTGAAAAAACATCGAGCCGAACTTATCTCCAGTTTCGAGAAATTTTCCGTAATCAGAATCTGAGATGAAGAGAAAACAAGTAAAAATGCAATCGAGTTTTCTGTACAACTGCTACAGTGTATAATCAAGGCCAAGATCTAAAGTCTTTAGATCTTGATCAAGGCCACCGAAAGCAGAACTATCTTTCTGCGGTCTCGGTATAATGCTGTATGAGCCGCGGCCCATAAAACTTTAACCACGGCCCGGTGGTGGCCTATCCTATAACGTTGTCAGAAGCAAGATTATGGCTAACGTTAACCTTAAATAAAATCAAAACTACTGAGGCTAGAGGGCTGCAATTTGGTAAGCTTGATGATTTGAGGGTGGGTAATCAGCATAATTTGCATCCCTCAAGCCTCAGTAGTTTTTAAGATCTAAGGGCGGACAGAAAAAGCGCAGATAGAAAAAAGTGCGGACGGACAGACAAACCGGCACAATAGTTTTCTTTTGCAGGAAACTAAAAGTTTACGAAGGTGAAACTGAGTCTCGAGAGGAGTCGTCTTCCGAAAATTTGAGGAGTGGTTCTAAAAGTAACGAGAAATTTCTTCCGCGGATAAACTGGAAAGTCTTCCACAAGAAATTAATGATGAATGCAGGAATGCATAATCGTGCATTCAGTCGGTCAGTGTGCGGAAGAGTATTTTTATGACAGTAAATTTGACAATGTTTTATTTATTCCTCTCCGTTTAATGGACTCCACATTCACCTGTTGTATATCACGAATCTCCATCTATCAGATTTGCCTGAGAAATGACAATGGAGCCTTGGCCATAATGATTCAAATATCGTTCTGCAAACTCTCTCTCTCTCTCTCTCTCTCTCTCTCTCTCTCTCTCTCTCTCTCTCTCTCTCTCTCTCTCTCAGAGAGGGTATTGTGATAACACGACACCTCTCCCAGACGTCAAAGAAGACGAGTCACAGGTATATTGTAGGTTTTCCGAGACAAAAGGTTCCTGTTAAAGTAAACAGAGAATCTCATTCCCCTTGGTCGGTAAAGACAGTGACCTCAGTTCGATTGTTCAGTTTACCTCTCCCCTATTCATATGACCAAATTCACAAGGTTTTATTTCTTACTTTTAACATATTTTCGTCGAAAAAAATCAGTATTTCAGTTTAAGCTAATTCAGGTTTACGTAGATGAAATAAGTTTTGATAATACATAGCTTTTATGTCAGTCTTACTTTGGACCAAAACTGAGGTACCAATTTTTAAAACTGGAATAACTTTGCAACGTAATATTTGAGAAGAAATGTTCATTAAAAATACTCAGAGTAGCATTAGTCTTGAAATGGAGAAACAAATCCAGAGGTATGGATATGTACTATATTTAAAGATAAATCTGTAGAGAGTTTTCGGGAATCGGTTCGACTTCCCTTTTCAATCGAACAGATTCCCGAAAGCTCTCTGTAGAGATTTATCTTAAAATATATTTACATATACATAACTGAGGATTTGTTTTTCCAAAAGCCTCATTGTCCTCTTGTTCATCGTTTTTTTTTTTTTAACAGTAAACCTTTCACAGTTCAAATTCTTCGAAACCAGCTGGACTAAATCACTGCATTTCAGATGGACCCAGAGCTTCGCATATCTAATCCTAAGAGAAAGCATGAAAATGGTGTTTGCGTCAAGCTATGAGATTTATTATCTTTTACAGAATATTCCAGCAATTCTCGATTTTAAATATATGCCTAAATGGCTGAATTATTTAGATTAAAAATTACTTTTGGTTTTTATGGGATTACGAACAACACAATCATTCTAAGTGAATAAAATAAAGTTGATGATACGGAAGAAAACACACATACACACACATATATACACACACACACACATATAATATATATATATAAAGAATATATGTAATATGTATGTATATCTATATGCATATATATATACATACATATATGCAATACAACTGTAAATTATGAAGATAAAAAGGCCCATAGAACACTGTATGAACGTTGCAACCATATATTTTGAACATTCCTTCTATGCCCCTGTTCACTGGTAAAATATGGACAGATGATAGATACAAGGGTATACATACATACATACATACATACATACATACATACATACATACATACATACATACATACATACAACACTCACACACACACACACACACATATATATATATATATATATATATATATATATATATATATATATATATATAAATATACATATATATATATAGATATATATATATATATATATATATATATATATATATATATATATATATATATATATATATATATATATATACTGTATCTATGTGTGTCTGTGTCCATGTGCGCCTTTTATGTCTGTGTGCGTGAGTGTGTAGGGTTGTATGCGCGTCTGCGTTTCTATGTGTGTGTTTCAAATAAACGAGCAACCTTTTCAAATACTTAAAAGCGTTGTCTGTTCCTGAAGGTATATTGTTTACTTGAATAACTTAAGACATTGGAAAAACTAAAAAAAAATAAGAAAAAATATCTGAAAATGATGCTGTAAAAACTGAAACTCCACGTGAAGGCTTCCTTTGATAAACAAATAAAAAATAGACTCGTGCAATAATCCTAAAGTGTTCTGCAGATATTTTCCTGCAGAAAAGGATCAATGGAAAGGTCAGAACACAAGCGTTTCAAAACTGTCACGATTGCTTTCCAAGAGACTGAATGATATATTACCGAGACTATGTAAAACAAGAAAAAAATGCGCCGAAGTTTCTTCGGCGGAATCGCGTTTTCTGTACATCGTATAATCAAGATCACTGAAAAGATCTATCTTTCGGTGGTCTCGGTATAATGCTGTATGAGCCGCGGCCCATATCGTTGCCACACGCACGATTATGGCTAAATTCAACCTTAAATAAAAAAAAAACTACCACTAAGGCTGGGGACTGCAGTTGGTATGTTTGATGAGTTAAGGGTGGATGATCCAGCATACCAATTTGCAACCCTCTAGCCTCAGTAAAGCCACAAGATCTGAGCGGACAGGAAAAATGTGGACAGAAAAGTGAGGATGGGCAGACAAAAGCCGGCTCAATAGTTTACTTTTCATAAAACTAGCAAGGACTGTGTCAATGCTCACGCACTTATATAATATATATATATATATATATATATATATATATATATATATATATATATAATATATATATATATATAATCGTCATGAATCTACAAATGTCTTTAGTATCAATTCACGATACCTCCAGGATATCTCCGTTGGAGAATTGTCGCCGAGGAATTTAGAATTGTCGCCGAAGAGGATTTATAAAGTGATAAATGAATTGGAATCGTCGGGACACGAACCCGTGACACGAAAACCTATTCAGCGACTCCAGTGGACGTTAATATTGGGCATCAAAGAGGTATAAGTTTTTGCCGAGATGTTGTACTGCTTTTACCCGTCGTGAGCGGGGAAATGTACTAGCCTCAACAATGACTACTCCGCCATGACAGTTCATTAGTACGTTTTGGAACACACCAGCTCTTATTATGAAATTTTCATCACACCGTGATATATATATATATATATATATATATATATATATATATATATATATATATATATATATATATATATATATATATATCTATATACAACACAATGTATATATACACACAAATTTACATTCAGCACACATGACTGCATTATTACGCACATTGTCGTTTTTTACATTGCCACAGTAATTATTATTCAGTATCCTGGAAAAGAATAACGACAGTTTTGAAAAGCTAGTGATTTGACCTTTCTATTTTTCCTTTTCTGCAGGAAAAAAATTGTAGAACACTTTAGAATTATTGCGCGAGCTTTTTTTATTTGTTTATTAAAGAAAGCCTTCACATGGCGCTTCACTTTTTGCAGCACTAGTTTTAAGCGAAGGTTTGTTCTTTGTTTTATTTTTTCTAGTCGACGTTATTCTAGTAATGTACTGTATGTAGTTTCACGAACAGATAAAACTTTTAAGCATATAAAAAAAAAACTTCGCTCGTGTGAAACGCACACTCATGCAAATACACAGACACGAGTAAGCACATACACACAGTATATATGTTACAGTGAATCTGTATAATCGGGAATATATATATTCTCTGATTTTTTCAGGAATAATGCATAATGTCTGAGTTCACTCAGAGGGATATGTATATTCCTAAATTTTTAGTGAATATATATTCCCTGATTATTCGGCCTTATTATTATTCACAGATTCCTGAATCGTGTTTGGTATGAAGAACAATGATAAATAGCTGAAACGATAAACAAAGCCTTGTTTTCACAATGTAAACTTGAATGTAAACACAATGTAAACCATTGAGCTGTGAACCATGGTGGAGTCATCTAATTACCACCTTGTGGTCTTCTATCCCCAGTCTCTTACGCCATCCTTCCTACTGTCTTGCTTCCAAAAGAACAGTATAATGAAGTATTTCAGAACTGACAGCAATTGACAAGTCAGGCAAAAGACGCCTCATGAATACTACCTTCTGAAGAAGTATGAGATCCTCAAGTGTGGATGTTCTCAAGTTCTCAAGTAATACCAACATTGCCCATGATGCAATATCTATTTACAAATCACTGTGCATCGAATGTCAGCGTAAACGTAAAGCGACCAACAACCAAAGGGACTGTTGTTCTACTATTCTGACAAGAACTTTGGCTCCAGATCACAAGCTGACCTTGTAGACATGCAGGCGATGAAACAGAGCAATTATAAGTGGATAATGGTCTGCAAGATCATCTTACAAAGTTCTGTGTGAGACCTCTCACATCAAAACGTGCTGCAGAAGTTGCGTATCAGCTGTTGGATATTTTTCTTTTACTTGGTGCACCGGAAATTCTACAAAGTGACAACGGATCAGGTTTACTGCTTGTGTTATTTACAGAACCAAACTGCTTTGGCCTGAACTCGTAATGGTTCATGAAAACCTAGACATCCTCAGAGCCAGGGTCAGTTGAACAAGGGCAAGCTGTGATATTGGGGATATGTTGGTAGCCTGGTTGATGATAATAATACAACAGACTGGACAGTTGGTTTGAAATTTGTGCAGTTTCAAAAACTCTAGCTACCATTCTGGCATTAGAAGGTCACCATTTGCTGCATTGTTTTGGATCCGATGCAAAAGTAGGACTGACAACTTCAGCTCTTCCACATGATGTAATTCACCGTCTCCAAAGTGAGGACGATTTGCTGGCAGATAATTACGGAAGTAACAACTGGGTGGATCACCTGCTGTCAGACAGTTACTGCTAAACCACCTGCTGTCAGACCAGTTACTGCTGGGAACCACCTGCTGTCACCTGCTGTCAGACCTGTTACTGCTGACCTGCTTGTCGAACAAGTCACTGCTGAACCACCTGCTGTCAGACAAGTCACTGCACTGGGAGTATTGTGCACGACTGTGATTAGAGGTTAGTCAGTAGGGTATCATATGGTCGAACGGATAGCAAATTTCCCTCAATACACTGTATTTTATGTTATTATGTGGATTGTAGTGAGTGTAATGTTTGTCTCTCTCTCTCTCTCTCTCTCTCTCTCTCTCTCTCTCTCTCTCTCTCTGCAGCTGTGAATATACCTGCTTGTCAGACAAGTTACGCCGAACCATCTGCTTATCAGACAGTTACTGCTGAACCACCTGCTGTCGAACCAGCATCACCACTCTCCGTTCGTCAAAGAATAACCTCTCAGCGAAAACGTGCGTGCGAGCCTGGCCTACAAGCTGAACGTATGGTTAAACAGAAGTCGTCGTATTATGGACCGTGGAAACATCCAGGAACACCTGTGATTCCGATACCAATGGTGGATAGGGGTCGTGGGGATCAGGAATATCGTAGAATAATTATGGATATTGACGAAAGTAACAATTACACGATTGCAGTGAAATTGGTATACTGAGTGGGAAATATACCAGGAATCAGTTTGATTTATGTGCGTATGAACTGTATTCAAAGACCATGCTGACTAACCGACGGATTGTTTCGCTTCGAACTGCTTAATGCGGCAAGAGTCGAAGTCAGGTGATCAAGGATTTCGCCAAATGCAACTGTGCTGGTTCAAAACGTTTGTCAAACAAATCGATGTAAATGTTTTTAAGCTGAAGTTAAATGCAACTCACGATGTCATGCAGTTTGCATTGTGAAAACAAGGCTTCGTTCTAAATATTAGAACGATCCTTATTATTTTTTTACTAGTTTTATTTTAAATGAGTATTTTGTGACAGACAAGTTTTATTTTCTGTTCACTTAATAAATTTTGTTACATCCAAGTGTTTTATATGATAAATAAAATATTACAGAAGTGTATTACTGTTTTTAGTGATTTATTCCGTTATTCTACCATACCACAAGTTGTTGTGAAAACAAGGCTTTGTTTATCATTTCAGCTATTTATTTCATTGTTCTTTCATACCAAGCACGATTCCAGGGGATGTGTATAATAATAAGACCGAATAATCAGGGAATATGTATATTCTTGCTAAATTTCAGGGAATATACATATCACTCTGGAAGTGAATCAGACAATATGCATTTCCATGAAAATATCAGAGAATATATATATTCCCTGATTAGCACAGATTCACTGTAACATATATACATACATATATACGGCATATATATGTGTATATATATATAACTATATATATATATATATATATATATATATATATATATATATATAATGCGATGTTTTTGAGTGTAGGGTACATACATACATACACGCACGTACATCTTTGTGGCGTTTTCACCGATATATCATTATTTTCTACAAAAGAATTTTAGCTGTATTTGCTATGTGAAGGCTGCGAATCCGTAGGTGTATTTTGCATCATTTTACGGCGTCTCTTGCTGATAACTAATATCTTATGTCATCATATCTTGCAAAAACGATTGATAACCATATTCCACGCTTATGATCCTACTCCAGGTCACTGTAAAATGATTTTATGGATCTTTTGACATACCAACTTGGGAAAAAAACGCTCTTTCCCCGTTCCTAGGAGGTTCTTGTGGGTAAAATTGTTCGTGACAATAATCCTAAACCCATTCTTGCTTCATCTTCTCGCAGTCACATAAATCTCTCTTTCACAAGTTTTTTTTTATTAATTTTTTTCCAGAAAGCATTTCGTAACCATCTAAGGTCCCTAGCTAGAAATTAATTGTCTGCAACATGTTTTTTGATTGTTATACTGTTTAATATTTTTTTTTTACTATTTTTCTCAATATTATTACTGTCCTTACCATTATTATAAATACTATTTTCTTTACAGTTCTTCAGCAACTGTGTGGATATTGCCGATTATAATTTTTCATTATGTAATCTCATGTAATATCTAGATTGCGTGAATGTGATTGTCTCTACTTTGCATATTCCACGTATATGGCCTTGATTATTATTAAATAAAATTTTATTATTATTATTATTATTAGGTTGGACGTCAGTAACTTCATGAAACAAAATGGGTCGAAGACGAATGTCGTTCCGTGAATGTTACTGATGCTTTGCTTATGCCAATATATGACTGATTGTTGTCAGTTGCTCATCTGAATAGAATGGCGACAATAAATCTGATATATATGAACAAAAAACAATAAAATAGAGAGCTAACAACGAATGATAATTATTCGTTTTTTTTTACACTCGAACTCTTTTATCCGGATTACTGACAATCAATAATTGTCAGTAAAATAGAGGATCATAGGAGTTCTGCCTTAAGATTAATTTTTCTTTTGTTAAGAGAGGAAACCTGGGAAGACTAATTAGATGTTTCTTATTATTAATGTGCATATGTTATTCATGGTATTAAGATTATAAGAGGAATAAACCCATAATAACGCGTCTTAACACTGTAAAATTACTGATGCAACCTGAAACCAATATCAAAGAAAAAAACAAATTAGGCAAGTAAAAAATGCGTCGAAGTTTCTTCTGAAGACTCGCGTTTTCTGTACCGCATATAATCAAGGCCACCGAAAATAGATCTTTCGGTGGTCTCAGTGTAATGCTGCATGAGCCGCGGCCCACGAAATTTTAACCACGGCCTGGTGGTGGCCTAGCCTGTATCGTTGCCAGAAGCACGATTATGGCTAACTTTAACCTTAAATAAAATAAAAAGTACTGAGCTGGAGGGCTGCAATTTGGTATGCAATTTGGAGGGTGGATGATCAACAACCAATTTGCATATCTCTAGCCTCAGTAGTTTTTAAGATCTGAGGGCGGACAGAAAAAGTGCAGACAGAAAAAGGTGCGGACGGACAGACAAAGCCGGCACAATAGTTTTCTTTTACAAAAAACTAAAAGACACATAAACGGTAAAAAAACTTTTTCCAAAAGCACTACCAAAAGAGTGGCAAAATAAAGATACAAATAAAGCATGATTCACTGAAATACGCTGATTAAAATCATTCTATACAATACACCAACATATTTGCCGACTGTCTCGCATACAAGCAAGATAATTAGATAGCACCACAAGGAAGGAGGTCAGTATCTATTTCCGATATCCCATTATCTTTCTGGAGCAGTTGAGCTTTAAATTGGAAGAGACAGATTTTCTAGAAGCAGCTTACGTCTTTTATATGACAAATAATAGGGAAGAACAGAGTGAATTTAACGGTATCCCTTCAATAGATAATAGGCTAGAATAAAGAAATATTCGGATCGAGTAGAATTTTTGTTTAAAAAACGACTCGATTATATCTTGGAGGACATTATAATTGTTGTTTAAAAGAAAGTCTTGGCTAATAATTCTGTTAACAAATATGTCTGCATCATTAATTGGCTTTTCAATCAAATACGCCAGTAGCTCATCACAAAATGTAGTTGCCTAACTCATCACTGAATATAGCTGCCGTTTGGCACCGAGGACAATATAAAAAAAAAGTATACCTTAGTTTAACCACACCACTGAGCTGATTAACAGCTCTCCTAGGGTTGGCCCGCAGGATTAGACTTCTTTTACGTGGCTAAGAACCAACTGGTTGCCTAGCAACGGGACCTACAGCTTACTGTGGAATCCGAACTACATTAAACCGAGAAATGAATTTCAATCACCAGAAATAAATTCCTCTAATTCTTCACTGGCCGGCCGAAGATTCGAACGCAGGCCCTGCACGGTGCTACCCGAGAACGGTACCGACCACTCCAACGAAGAACTTAGAGGACAATATAAAGTCCTTGATTATCTTTTACATCGGTGCAAAGGCCAATTTCTGTGGTCACCCCAAGAGAGCGAAGATAACCGTCGGAAGGACGTGTTCGGTTCCAAGGAGCAATTACACAGCGAAATGGAACTGTAATGACCTCCTCTCTGTTGCATGGCGGCCGTCCTTGGGAAGGCAATTTCAGGCAACAACAATAATACCACCTGAGAGCGACTGGAAGGAATCTTGGACGATGCTTCTCCCAAGCAACAAACAACAAGTAAAGGATGCGCCGAAGTTCTTCGGCGCTATCGAGTTTTCTGTACAGCGTATAATGCTGTATGAAACTCCCAGTCACGGCCTATGAAACTCAGCCGTGCCCCATGAAACTTTCACCCATGGCCCGGTAGTGGCCTGTGTTGTTGGCACATACAGCAGTGCCAGACGCACGATCATGGTTAACTTTAACCTTAAATAAAATAAAAACTACTGAACCTAGAGGGCTGCAGTTTGGTGTGTTTGAAGATTGGAGGGTGGATGATCAACATATCAATTTGCAGCCCTCTAGTCTCAGTAGTTTTTAAGATCTGAGGGCGGACAGAAAAAGTGCGGACGGACAGACAATTAGCCATCTCAACAGTTTTCTTTTACAGAAAACTAAAAATGAAGCAAATTCACTGATATTTATTTAACAGATCTAACTTTACGGAGAGAAAGAAGCAAACCTTCAGTGTATTTAATGGCTAATGATACCTAAGGTGCTCACTGGGCGTTTCTAAGTCGCTTTTCCTTCCTTCAATGCAGTTTTATTTTATCAACTATTAAGTTATTAGCAGGTATCGCCGTTTATTACTTTTTCGTTGCATTGCTCATGTAAATTAAAATATGTACCGATAAAAACAATATTTTACCAGAAGGTATATATATATATAATATATATATATATTATATATATATATATATATATATATATATATATATATATATATATATATATATATATATATATATATATATATATATACTGTCATAAACTGGGGTCTTGGTTGAGGAGAGAATTGGAACAAATTTCTAATTATTACTGCCAAGGAACCAAGTGGGCTCGAGTTTATGAACAAAAGAAAAGTTATTTGAAACTTAACTTATATTTTTCCTGGATTTACACATACATGATTAAGGTCGCCATTTGAAATTAGACTTCTTTTACAATTAAAAGGGGTTTATTTACAGAGACTAAGCCATTGTGCAAGGAGACAAAACAGAATGCAAAATGGTAACCAATGGGCAGGCTCATTAATTATATACAGTGAGCAATAATGCAGTAATTGGCAAACAAGCAATCTAATCAGGAAGGGGCCAATGTACAATTATTCCCGTTATAATAATAATTTGGTTAGGCCAAAATTACATTAAGTGGTCTCAGTTAATTATGCTGCAAAGGTATGGACTCCAGGATGATGGAATTAATTCATAATAAATTCTGTGGGCCACAACGGACTTCGGTAATCGGGCTGCGACCAGGAATGGTTCGAAATTTGAATGGCAGTGTGACTGAGAGGACACAGATTGACAACGGAGCTGACGTTATCTCCCCTGTAAGAGAGGTTATGAATTAGCACTGCACACACTGGAGGAAATGAAATTCCCCTATAAATATTACACGACTGCATGTTCTTCAATACTAAACATTACGTAGTCCAGAAGATAATTATAAGAAATCACGTAATCACAGTCTGTGAATAGTGATGGATTTTAGGTTCAGGTACAATGAACACGTGATCGCCGTCACACAAAGAGAAAACTTCAACACTTGTATCACTTAAGACTAATTTGCCTTAAGTTGCACTGGGGAAGGGATAACTGGATATTTATCACTGGATCTTTTACTGGAAATCAAGGCACGTTATGAGGCAATTTACGGAGGCCGAAGCAGGACACTTAACAAAGGAAAAATGCTTTGTGGAGGAAGGAATTGAAGTTTAAAGGAATGGAAAATTTAAGGGGTTTAGGGAGAAGGGAAAGGGCTGGCTTACTGACTGTTTGCACTGCACGAACCTGGACTAACAATTGCAGGCGCCAACAATCGATCGGCCGTTCGTCAGAAATACTTCAGCCAACGTGGAGCAGAGATGAAAACGCCAGAACGGAACCGAGAAAGTCTCTCAACATCTTCCAGACAGCAGCGGCTTGCTGGGTCTTCAAAACTTAGGCCGATATCTCCTGCAAATAAGTCATACAGCCAGCAACGAGAACAGAGGGAAAGGATCCTTAAACGTTAAGTACTTAAAGGTTAAGGTCCTACCTGGCCACTAGCCCTAATAAGCCTATTAACCTTCCCAGGTGCTAACTACTCCCACATCACGTGATGGGGGTGAAAAGGGGGTCCCATTGTTCCCCTGATCGGACGATTGAGGGGGGAAGGGAGGCCTATCTGCTACCCACTGGTGCTAACAGCTCTGATCTGGTTCAAACTATGCTTGTTTCCGCCCGTCGCCCGCCAATTTTCCTGGCCCGACAGTCAAATGAAGAGCAAACTGCATTTCAAAATGAATGATGCACGGGCGTCTACATGAGGTAGGGATATATCCTTGACAATATATATATATATATATATATATATATATATATATATATATATATATATATATATATATATATATATATATATATATATAATACATCAAATACACTGCAGAAAATGGGAAACTCTTTGTATGTTATTAATTTTCACAAATTAATCATTCTGAGTAGTTATAATTCACTTCAGAATTTAATGGTTTTTGATTATAATAACTATATCAGTCTTTTTAATAATAATAATAATAATAATAATAATAATAATAATAATAATAATAATAATAATAATAACAACATCTTGGAAGGAAATCCTCTTTCAGGCAAACTTCGTTGAAAAGGTAGTTTTTTCCTGCTGAAACACACAAACTTAGGCGCCAAGCTGAGAAGGCGAAACATATGTACAACGGCATACCGAGTAACATTCTTTCCAACGAAATAATAATAATAATAATAATAATAATAATAATAATAATAATAATAATAATAATAATAATAATAATAATAATAATGAGGAGGAGGAAGAAGTAAGATTGGGCATGGAATTTTTTCAGTTAAAACTTCTTCCGTGTCTTCTCCAGTCTAAGAAAAACTTTTATAGACAGACAGATAGACAGGCAGGAAACACCCTTTGAACACACACCAGCTATAGAGTAAAATTATTATTATTATTCCAGAAGATGAAACCTATTCACATGGACCAAGCACGCAGGGGCCATTGACTTGAAATTCAAGCTTCCAAAGAATGTTGTTTTCAACCTCCCACCGCAGACCCCACACTGCAGCAGTAAGTGATCTTGATACAGAGCCGGTGATTTTTCATCGACCTGTGGGAGGACATCTGAGTGGCATGCCACGATACGAACCACTACACCAGCGGGCCAGTATGTACATTAATTAAAAAAGAACATTAATCACGGAAATTTATTGTCTACACAAACAAATCCTTAATAGTCTGTAGTCCTGATTGGTGGGAGATGAGTTTGAAAATGATGTTGTGGTTATTAAAAATGCACACACGCTTTGAAAAATATACTGTACGTATGTGTACATATATATATATATATATATATATATATATATATATATATATATATATATATATATATATATATATATATATATATATATATCGATGGCTCAGTCAGTTACAGCAGCAGCTTCGGACTTCGTATCTGTGGCGCGGGTTCATCCCGCAAGCCGGCTGATCAGAGAGGCAGACACTTTGCTATCCGTGTAGACATCCCGGGATTATATATGTAATCAACGGATAGGTTTGCTTAAAAAAAAAAAAAATTAAATGGATGTTACAGACTAAATACACACACAAACAAAGCCATCTCATCTCGAACGCTCGCCATACCCGCGCAATAACTTGATATCGCTGCTGGGAAGAAAGGGCGTTGGGTCTGGTATGATACATAAACATACGTATCTAAGCGATGTCAGGCAGGGCAGCTGATCGAGACCACAGGTCTACCCCAAAGCCAAATCAAAAAGTCCTTCACAAGAAGGCATCGTGTTTACCCCATATGGGAATAAAAGCACGTAAAAGAAAAAGAAGAAGATATATATATATATATATATATATATATATATATATATATATATATATATATATATATATATATATATGTATGTATATATATATATATATATATATATATATATATATATATATATATATATATATATATATATATATATATATATATATATGATTATAATTAATTTAACACGTGATTCGTTTATCACACATTACCACAGGTGAAAATAAGAGACGGAATGTAGTTCCTGACCGGTTTCAACTTTATTTCCAAGCCATTGACGAACGTCTGATATATAGCGTTAGAAATATGATATATATACTACAGAGACAATTGATAAGCATACACAACAGTTTGAGATTACAGATCCACCACTCCTTTGACAGGTGTCAAAGGAATGGCTTCAAAACTCTTTAGAGCTAGTAGTAAAAATCACAATCTACGGAAATCAAAATATGTAAATGTTGATTGCAAAGGAAAAACTGAAAGCGCCTTGATTTTGTATTTTGTGTCAAAATAAGAACTGAAAGATTGAAACTTGTGGAAAATGCATAGGAGGAGTAGTAAATTGGCTGGATAGTTGAAAGGACAAATCAGAGCGTGTTATAGATGTTTCTGCTGGATTAATGGCGTGAGGAAGGTACTGAATAGGAGGGGCCTTTATATCTAGAAAGTAAGAGAGAATCATGCAAGATAGAGGTGAATGGTGCAGTGAGTTTGTTTGATGGTGATCAGACTACGGTGGAAGTTTTCTGCACAGGTGGGTTATCCAGGATTCGTCGATTGAATATAAATGTGGCAGTTAAAACTTATTTTATCAGGAGTCAGCACCTCTTAGGGCAAACGTTTTAGTGTTGAAAAGACAGAAGGATAAAAAAAAGTATATATCCATTTATTCATCTGTTTGTAATAGATACCATGACCTCTCCTCAATTCCTTCACACTTTAGGGATATGCATGTTACTACAAAGCCTTGAATAAGAAATGAAGATGAAAATGGAACTTGTGCACATTGGGTGGGGTGAAGTTAATTTAAAGCACATGTACAGTCTATTATTTTCAGAAAACGCTTTTCGAGTTCCTGTACCTTTAAGCTGAAGTTTTGAAGGAAAAGACAAGGCTTGTCGCTATGCTGCTCCATTTATTTATTCATATGCCATAAGAACAATAATTAAAAACCAGAAATGACAATAATAACGCAGAAGTAAGAGTTAAGCATTCGGGTCAACATAGAAGCACAGTCCTGATAGAAGTGGCTCACTCGCTCAAGTAAGTCTTGAAGGCTCGCAGTATTATCTTCTCCTCCTGGAAGAAAGAACGTAGGAGGACACCTGGGACCTGGTTGTTTACCATAGGCTGCTACATACTGTTTCAGTAATCACCAGTCACCCACAGATGTTCTCTTGGTTCATAATTGCAGCACTTCTGATGAGGTTATTTATGACAATGTTGTACTAAGTGCATCCGCGAAATCATAGAATGTTGCCTACAGGACGCTTTCTCAGGTACTGCTGTATGGGCGGTTCTCAGTGAGGTTTCTGCTTCCTGCCTGTAAGCTAACTTGTATTCGACTTTGTGGTAGATTGTCATGGGATAGCTCTTTGCCTGAGAATATTTTTCTACCTTCACACATACACACACATATACACAAACACAAACACTATATATACACTAGCTGACCAACCTGGCGCTGCCCAGAAAATCCCTGCAGGACTCAGATCATCAATAACTTTCCTTTTCATGGACTACCATAATTAGTGCTACAGTCCTTCACTTTATGACTTACTATAAAAACAAACGTATCACTATTATTATTATTATTATTATTATTATTATTATTATTATTATTATTATTATTATTCAAGAAAATGTACAGTTCTCTTATAACTGTATTAAGTTAAAATTACTGATGATATTATTATTATTATTATTATTATTATTATTATTATTATTATTATTATTATTATTATTATGAAAATCTATCATGAGGAAGTCCATATGACACAGGACTCCCCTACCCTCCCGATCCCCTTCCTACCCCGCCCCCACCAAAGGCAATCGTGAATACCAAGCATGCAGTAAGTGTTGTTGCCAGACTGGCTGATAATCAATTCCAAACTTCATTGAAACCGTCTTTATAACGAAATAAAACACCGCAATGGTACGACGCAGTTGTTATAATGAATTCAGAAGGTAAAAATGAAGAAGGAATGAACGTATCAATGAGGAAAATCGCATTTGAACGAATAAAGAAATGGAAATACCTACACCTTACTCGTTGGGCTTAGTCCGTAGATACTACGCATGTGCAGATGGGGAAGGCTTTTCTTTCGTCTTGGTTCTACTTATAGATATCATCGAAATCGTATCTTTACTTGTACAAATTACTGATATAGGTTTTCAGTGTTGATTTTATCGAGGTAATTAACACTTACATTACTGTTTGTCATAAATTATGATTAAAATTCATGTAAATTCTGATAAAAAATTTATGTTATAGGCGATTTATTGTTGCAGGTTAATCATACGTCTGACAGTGCCTGGAAGAAAACCTGAAATGGTCAGGCGAAAAATGATTATCAACCCATAAAGCACCTGAAGGAAAACCTGACTGAACTGGTAAAAACGTAAATTTCATTCAATTTGTCTGTGTTTTGTCTGTCACGGCGGGTATGAACTTGATTTTGAGTTATATTCTTCCTGGGGTCACATAGGGACAGCGTGACAAATTTTGCCTGGGTCTGTCAAGCTGTTCGGATTTCTATAGAGGACAAACATACAAACATTCACTTATATATATATATATATATATATATATATATATATATATATATATGTGTGTGTGTGTATGTGTAAATGTAGACGCGTGTCTTAACAATATTACATCACATTCTCCTTGATGTCATTTCAAAAGATCATGCTTGTAAATAGGTGAGTGACTGATGGAAACGAAATTACACATTTTTACGTCCTGTTAAAAGTATGGGCTCTGAATGATAAAGCATTGAATAAATTTATGAGTTATTCTGCATATTTATAAAACTTCAAATACGGATAACAAAATGACTTTTTTTTTAATTGATGTAATATTCGTATTTTAATCTAACTCTCTTAGGGACGTGAGTGTTAACTATCACAATTCCTTGAAAGACTGAGCATTTCCTGTCTCCATAATTGCAGCAATATAAAGATGAAATTTTATCATTCTAACATTAGTTTCCACAATAAAGTAGAAGGTTGGCTCTGCGATATTCATGACTTGTATTGCTCCTTCATTTTATTTTCATTACTGGCAAATCGGATTTATTTCTCACTTACGTTTTATCCAGTGAACAAAGAACAAAACACTGCCGTCAAACACGGCTGCAATTAGCTTCACATGCTTACTAGATTGTTTCTTAGGATCTTTCTATGAAGATAAAATAACTACACATCGGATTTCATCATTAAATTTCCGTGTCAGACAAAATTCTAAGAACATATCATGAAGATATGTTCTTAGAATTTTGTCCGACACGGAACTTTGATGATGAAATCAGATGTGTAGTTATTATATCTTCATATAAAGATGCTAAGAAACAGTCCAGTAAGCATGTACAGCTAACTGGAACCATCTTTGACGGCAATTTTTTGTTCTTTGTTCACTGGATAAAGCGTGAATGAGAAATAAATCCGATTTTCCAGTAGTGAAAATAAAATGAAGAAGCAATACAAGTCATGAATATCGCAGAACCAGCCTTCTACTTCTTGATGATCAGGGTTAAACTGAGTCTGAAATATCATAACTGACATTTCCATTACAATCTCTAACTATATCTCTGATTTTTCAGAGTAGCAAAAAATTATGAAAATCTGAGTGTTAAATAATGATTATTTCTGTCATGTAATATATAGCAAAATTTACCATAGGTTGAAAGGATAACCATGAGTTATTCTTTCTTGTGAAAGCAGAGTTTTCTTTTGCCAATTTTGCACATGTAATTCAAATTCCGCTGTACATTTATATGAACTCAGATGCTCTATGCTGGAGTGAAGTCTGATGCTTTAGTTGCATATATGGACTTGAATCATACGTCAGACGAGCATGAAGGAGAAATATCACACACAGCGATACAATAACAAAATTGACCCTTCATCTTGACTTCAACTGTTGCTTAAGCTATTTTCCTTAGCTACTGGTATATAATATACAAATGGTTAGTTTAAAGCTTTCCTGCTAAGGTGAAAGGATATTCCATAACGAAATGGGATTCTGCTCAGCACGCTTAGTAATTCGTTGTTGTTAATTATATCCAATAAACTTACTTGAAAAATCATAATGCCCAGGAAAAGTTAAAATGACGGAAAAGATTTATGTCTCTATTATAAAGAATTTCTCCAGGAAACGGAGTTCACTGAAAAAACAAAATCTTAGGAACTGACTACACCGATCACATAGAGGAATAATCATTTTCCAGAAGATTTGGTCTCTGCAAAGCGATGGTAATAAAGTGACAGAATTCTGTTCTGCTTCAATAATGCTAAGCATCCACACATATTCTCACTATGAATATCTTTACAGTAATTTTAGCAGACTAAATTTGCAGGCATCTTTCAAGATACTAGTCTCAACTGAGTATATGAAAACTCTTGAAAAGTTTTCAGAATATATAGAACCTAAGAACACGATGAGATAAGATTTCTCAGTTTCGTTAAAAAACAGTAAAAAAAAAATGCTGAAAATTAGCAGGATTCAAGTAGAAAAACATGAAATTCAAAAGCATAAAGTCCTAAACTTTGAGCTAGAAAAAGTACGAGAGTTGAAAAATATGAATTGAATTAATTCTCTGAACACTTGATGTTTTGAGGAAGTGCTGTTAGTTCACTGACTAGCAAAATAATGTAATCAGTTATTCAATGTTGAGGATGTGATTTTTTCTTCATCTCTATATATATATATATATATATATATATATATATATATATATATATATATATATATATATATATATATATATATATATATATATGTATGTATGTATATATATATGTATGTATGTATGTATAAATACACACACACACACACACACATATATATATATATATATATATATATATATATATATATATATATATATATATACACATACATATACACGTATGAGAATAAATCATATCCTCAGCATTGAATAAACAACCACTGACTACATTCCTATGCAAGGCAATCCTAAAAGCATCAGGTGATCAGAAGATTAATTCAGTTCATATTTGTCAACTTTCATAACTGCCAGAACACATTTGAACACATTGTGTGTGTGTGTGTGTGTGTGTGTCTAGCTCAAGGGTTAGAACTTTATGCCTCTGAATTTTCTGTCTGAATCTAATATATATATATATATATATATATATATATATATATATATATATATATATATATATATATATATATATATATATATATATATATATATATACACACACACAGTATATGAGTATATATATTAGAAATATCAACACACAATTACGTGTGGAACAGAAATAAATTTCTGACTCACATCAAGATCGAACCCAGGACTTTCAAATGAAAGACCAGAGTGCTGCCAATCAGGCCACACGTCATAAAAGAAGTTGGAACCTGAGTACAACGTACCCAATCAATTACCTGGACAGGCTAACTGCTTGCATGCCAGCGTGTTTTCCCCAACTAGGTCACTGCTGAGTCGGGAAGTTGTGGAAAACACGCTGGTATGCAAGCAGTTAGCCTGTCCAGGTAATTCCTTGGGTACAGTTGTATCCAGGTTCCAACTTCTTTTATGACTTTGGTGGCCTGGCTGGCAGCACTCTGGACTTTTATTTGAAAGAACTGGGTTCGATCCTGACGTTAGTCAGAAATTTATATATATATATATATATATATATATATATATATATATATATATATATATATGTGTGTGTGTGTGTGTGTGTGTGTGTGTGTGTGTGTGTGTGTGTGTGTGTGTGTGTGTGTGTGTGTGTGCTATACAACTGGCATGACTGCGTTAGAAAAAACGGATACTTTATATTGGAGTAACGTGTACATTTGAATCCGTTGAAGGAAAGCATTAAAGTTGAATTCAGGGGCATATTTCTAAAGAGCTTTTATAGAGAACAATTCATAAGCAAATGGAGCCACTCAAGTGATGGTGGTCTCTGTGTTACACCTTCTCTATTTATACTTGCAGAGATCATATCGATTCCATGCTGTAACCTCTCTCGACGGACGTATTAAAAAAAGTACGCAAGCATCTTCTGTCTCACTTATTCTTCAGGATATTTCACCTTTACTTAATCGAAGTTTTCTTGGTTTAAGCAGCGTTTTCTCTGATTTGCTGAATGCTGCCATTGTTGAGTCTGTTTTGTTTTTTGTAGTATCAGTTGTTTTTTAAATTATTCATTTCATTTTAGATGCTGTTAATACCGCCCATCCACTTTCCTTTAGGAGTCTTTAATTAAGTCATGCGAGAACGACATTAGATCTGATAGGAAATCCAATAGCAAGTAATTTCACAATCACGGTCAAATGACCAAACAGGGACTGACTTCTTTGGGGGGTTGGCGGTGGGGGGTGGGTGGGATGGGGGAGACATCCCTTCCTCCTGTCATTTCCTTCGAAGGGAAAACGAAGTGATTAATTCGGTCTCTTCTGTTCTTTGTTGGATTTGAAGTGATTATAATCCAGAGAGAGAGAGAGAGAGAGAGAGAGAGAGAGAGAGAGAGAGAGAGAGAGAGAGAGATCACGTGAAGCCATACATTCAGTGTTCGTGTTCATTTTATCACAAGAAAAAAAAAAAAAAAACTGAAATGGAGTGAGACCGTAGGACAATTACTCAAGATGACTAGTACTTCATTAGCTCCTGCCCAAAGTTAAACTCCTTGAAGACCTAAATCTTCATAGCAAGACTCCTCTTTTTTTTTACCAGAAAGGAAGACAAATATGAAATGGAATCCACTGTCGAAAAAGAGACTGTAATAATTGAACATCATCTCCACCTATGACGAAAGTTTAAGAAAGCCAAACACAAAAAGGAAAATTACGTCACTCACAATTCCACAGTTTTCTATAGCAACCATCTAATATTCAGGAAAATCAAAGGTAACGCAAGCAATCAGATATTATTTGGCAATGTTGTAGGAATTTATTAAAAATGAAGAAATAACTCTTATCGTTGTCAATTTAATCGATAATATTATAACAATAGACCTTTTCTGCAATTGCAACCTCAGTTTCAGCAAGTCACATATTAAATCACTTGTAGCTGATTCACTGATGTAAATTTAATTCATTTCCCCTCTCATAATAACAAAGCTCATAGAAAAGAAAATATTGCTAAACCCACGCGTTCTTAAATATTGGCATGGGTATTTTCTTTATCAATTTTCACCAAGACCTTCGATTTAGCAATATTATTTTTTTAATGCTGAACCTAATGTGAAGAAAATCAAGTATTAAAAGAATACTGCCTTAAAGAATATTACTTAAGGGAAAAGAAGTATCAGTGAGCTTATCTGTTTCATGAACAGATTAGTAACTGAGCCGTATGGATACAATGCTGTTTTGCAATATATTTAAAAGCTAATTGGATCATTAAATCCAGCATAATGAATTCATATAAGCCATCCAATCAAGGCACCTAATGCACTTAACAACTAATTGCGAAGCGCTGTTCGTATTGCATTAGTAATGATTTCAATCTCTTAGATTTCTCCTCCAAATAACAATGCGTTTAATCAGACAAGTGAAATACATTCCGCTTCGCAGTACTCGGGAACAATTCCTTTCGAATATTATTTCATTAAAAACCAATATACTATGCAATACCTAGATATAAAGTTTGCTATCAGAAAACTTTGTTACTTTTAGCTTTCTGTAAAAAGAAAACTACTGAGATGGGTTTGTCTGTCCGTCCGCACTTTTTCTTTCCGCCCTCAGATCTTAAAAACTACTGAGGCTAGAGGGCTGTAAGTTGGTATGTTGACCATCCACCCTCCAATCATCAAACATACCAAATTGCAGCCCTCTAGCCTTAGTAGTTTTTATTTTATTTAAGGTTGAAGTTAGCCATAATAGTACGTCTGGCACCGCTATGGATGCCAACAACACAGGTAACCAGGCCGTGGCGGAAAGTTTCATGGGCCGCGACTAAGAGTTTCATGGGTCGTGGATGAAAGTTTCGCACAGCATTATACGCTGCATAGAAAAGTCGTGGCGCCGAAGAAACTTCGGCGCATTTTGTACTCGTTTTTTATTAGGCGTAAAAACCTTGAAAAACAGGTTATCAAATGAATGTTTAATTCTTTAATCATTTTCTGCTTTCACTAATAATATCGTTACTATGAGAACAGCAAAAACAACACCAACAACAATAACAATATTTATATTAATAATAATAAAGTATGAAGGACATTCACGTTTGTATACGGATATTCACTGTTTGAGATATATTGGCAAAATTGCAACACAGTTATTGTTGTTGCATTTCCCATAACTTCTCAAATGGAACATTTCAAGGAAACCTCTCCAGAATGTGTCCATTCTTTTCTGAGTTATAATTTTGCTTCAAACAAATTGGTTTGGGAGAATCTCTATTTTCTAAGCTCAATGTAAGAATTTTGTTTTTGCTTTCGGTCTTCTTCTTCTTAAAGAATTCCCGTTCCTTTCGATTTAGCAGTATGCTAACAAAGTTACCAAAACCTGAGCAGTTTCCTTGAGTAATGGAGTGCTAACGTAATATTAATATTATAGTTGTTGTTGTTAGTATTTTATGATTATTATTATTATTATATTCCTTTTCACCAGATGCCAGTTATGGTTAAAAACTCATTAGTTACCCTGTCTCAAAAACAATTTTAGGACATCATCCTTATCGTAATCCTTTTATTATTATTATCATTATTATTATTATTATCATTATTATTATTATTATTATTATTATTATCATTATTATTATTATTATTATTATCATAGTTTATCTTTCAAATATAATTAGTTGAATTAATTGCAATTTCAGCTATTTCATGTTTATTTTTGTGTCATTAGTTTAATAAAATTTAACCTATATTCATAACATGACCAATTTTCACCCAGTGTATGCGGAAACAACTAGGAAATTTAAAGATTTTTTACGGTTAAAACATAACGAAAAAAGACAATCATAATATATGATATTAGGTCGTTACCTTCTCAGCGGTAGGAAAATATTGGCATAAAACGGTTTATGATTCGCATTTACGTGTCTCTTCATAAGCTGAAGTTAACGTTTTTTAGACGAAGTGCCCCTGAGTTAAGACCAACTCCACAAGGAATCATTACTATCAGTCCCAGTATCAAGCTGCTGGCGATATCTTCAAAGATTAATAAATGATGACCTTTAGGAAAGGGTTACCAAAGCTTGGATCCGTGGATAATCTACCTACTTGCCAGTGGATTCTCTCCTAAACCTTCCTTACCATGTCTCTGCCCAGTAATGTGTTAGAAAGATAAGGATCCCATTACGCAAGGTGCTATCCACCCTCCGAGGTCCTTCCATCCTGAAATAAGGTACAGAATCTGAGGTACTTACTACATAAAGCCACATACATCTGAATCTCCAAGGTACTTCAACTGTCAGTGATATGAGCATCTGAGTGAACAGTGTTTGGCTCGTTCTGTTTGTGATATCAACAACAATAATCTTGTTACCAAAATATAACTAAGGAAGTTCAAGAACCGAGAGCCAGCCAACCCTAAATACCATAATCTTGACAAGCTCACCAGGATTTGTTCAAAGAGTCCTAAGTTTAGAGTAGACTTCATTGCAAGGACTGAAGGATAGACACTAACCGAAGTATCTCAGACGCCTTCAAAAAGAACTCTGTCAACGCCAGCAACAGCTTCAGCATCACCAGCAACAGGTTTAACAAGCCTGAAAGCATTGCAACACCTGAAACCCACTGTAAACGTTGAGTAAAGAAATATAGATAAAGTAGAAGTAGTCCCTGCTCCAAAACCAACACCACCAATGCAAAAGGCTGAATAAACCTCCACCTAAGCCCCGCAACCCTTAAGTCTTCCGACATACCATATTCATGTCTATCCTGATCCGTCTATCCATGATCCTCCGCCCCACCTTTCCATCCTAATAACTCTTCAAACATGAAGTGAAAGAAGACTATGGCTATATAATCAGATAACCCCTCTGAGCCTCTGTTTCCTTACATATAACACACTATAATCACACCTACTATGAGGAGAAATAATATCGCATGCGGCACTTTCACTGGTAGTTCTTCATTGGAGGGGTGGGTAGAGTTCTCGGCTAGCACGCTGTTGGCCCAGCGTTCGACTCTCCGACCGGCCAATGAAGAATTAGAGGAATTTATTTCTGGTGATAGAAATTCATTTCACGTCATAATGTGGTTCGGATTCCACAATAAGCTGTAGGTCCTGTTGCTAGGTAACCAGTTGGTTCTTAGCCACGTAAAATAAATCTAATCCTTCGGGACAGCCCTACGAGAGCTGTTAATCAGCTCAGTGGTCTGGTTAAACTAAGATATACTTAAACTTTCACTGGTTATAGCTCCTTGGTCTTTTGTCAGGGTTGTTCATTTATTATGTTTTTTTTTTTTTTTTTACTGTTTTTCTTTTTATTTCTAATTTTCTTTCTTCTGCAACTTCGCGACCAAAGACGAAATCTGAAGGTAGTTCCCTCAGCCTGCGTTCTTTTCTCTTTAAATTCGCTTTCCTTCCAGCAAGAGAAATCGGAGGGATATTTCCCTACACTTTTTTCTTTTCTTCTCTGACTCAATTTTATTTCTTTCCTGACCTTTTCTCACTTCACCAGGATATTCTGCTGTGAACTCTCCATCTTACAGACCGGTGCCGTAAGGTTGGAGGAGGTTTGTATCCAGCTTTTCTTGTTTTTCTTTTCCATGAAAATGGACTCTTGCCCTTTTTCGTTTTACAGATTTGATCATCTTTTACTGCTTGCTCTGGGAGCCACGGCTTGTGCCTGTAGATGCTGGTTTGAATCTACGTCCGTCATCGGCCTTTTGAATTTACTTTATTTCTATATTCTTTGCAACTAGGCTCTACTGTGTGACGGCGAAATAACTTTTAAGATTTATGAAAATAATCGTCATTATATTTTCGATAGAAAAATATATCAGGGAAAAAATAGCTAAATAGCCACGGAGATAAAATACCTTCTATATTTACTATCTCTCTCTCTCTCTCTCTCTCTCTCTCTCTCTCTCTCTCTCTCTCTCTCTCTCTCTCTCAAAATAAATACACTTCCCGGTGAGAAAGGAAAAACAAATCAGATACAAGATTAAATGCAGCTCCTCCGGTCATTAAAAAACGATTTTTAAAAGACGATAAGATATGATTCCCATAACATTCTTCTGATAGTGTAGACAAAACCAAAATATTTAACCTGTATGATGAAGTTAAAACAATGAAAATTCTTTAACGTTCTGTGCTGGAAGCGTTTGTATTTGTAAGGTTTAAGGTCAATTCTCATCACTCAATAAAGTAAAGAGCTGACTCATGGCTCATCATTTCACTAGCAGACCCCTCAGAATTCCAGTCTACACTTCCTATGCAACGTTGAAAAACTATAAATCAATTGTTATTATTATTATTATTTACCCACTAAAATATAATATAAAGCTACCGAATGACTTGATGTACGTTTTTCAAAATTGTAAATCAATCTCTTCTGATTTTAACTCTCCTGTTAAACTGTACTTACATTGACCTCACAATTTACATAAATTTGTTCCTTCTCTTTTTTTTCCTGCTGGTATAACACCTTCGTCACGATGATCTCTGCCTGAATATCTTTTTCGTTAACCATTGTTATTTAAGAGACTCCACCCTCTCTTTTATGGTCAAGTATTAAGTATATAAGTATAATTTCATTGACAACATTTATTATTATTATTATTATTATTATTATTATTATTATTATTATTATTATTATTATATTAGGAAGTGAACCCTCTTTCAAGCATGTTTTGTCGAAAAGGACGGCTGCGTTGTGCGAACTGACTTTACATTAAGTTTTTTTACATGTGTCTTATAATTCGCTTTTCATGCACGTCAATATTGGTCAATAATTGGCCAATTTTCATATTTCGGTGGAGTTAAACAGCGTTGTACTGCAGAATTTTATTCTTGGAAAAACAGGTTATTGAAACATGGCGTCGTAAATCCGAGGACTTTAACAGTTCTGCTAGTGACAACGACACCATGTTTCAGTAACCTGCTTTTTCCGAGAATAAAATTCTGCTGTACAACGATGTTTAAATTCACCGCAATGTGAACGTTGGCCAATTATTGACCAATACTGACGTGCAAGAAAAGCGAATTAAAATAATCATGGAAAAAATTCAGTATAAAATCAATTCGCACAATGCAGCCATCCTTTTCAACAAAATATTATTATATTACTTTTTTAGAGCCCTATCACGGACTATGATAGCTTTTAATATGCTTTTGACTTTTCGCAGTCAATTTTCACATATTTTCAACATTTCTTACTTACATGGACCGGTTATTAAAATTTCGTTCATTAATTTGATGGCTACCATATTCTTAAAAGTGTTTATTTTTCAATTAAGGAAAATGATCAATTAGAAACAATTCTTACGGTATAGTTCTAGTAACGTGAACTAGTTCCTGAAAGTACAACAAGAACTGCAGTTTAAAAAACCTAACTCGTTTATAACGCAACAATTAACGATGAAAAATAGTGTTTATAAAGAGGCATGGATGCCAAAGTGAATATATGTCACAATTTATCAAATCTGAAATCAATTAGTCACCAAATTGTCTGTTTTTGGGATGTAAAATTTTTTAAAAATTATGGATCCTTCAATAAAACTGGTTACCATTCAAGGGCATTTAGCGAAGAGTAATATCCTGTCATTAAGTAAGTCGTATTTGCAATACCTCTTTAAATTTGCAACAAATAAAGACTTAAGATGCCAATGAGGATAAGAAGCCTAAGTTTCTGCGACATGGATAAGGCAGAAATTTTCACCAAAACACGTCCACCCAAAAGAAGAATCTTTTGATCTTGTATTGTTGTACATTTTCCCATCTTGTATATGAAACGATGAGAAACCGATACAATGACTGTCGCGGGCTGCCCTCTCTTTGACGGTGCGCACAGTTGAGCCTTGGTAACATTTTATAACAAATAGAGGACTTTTATACCAAACCTTGTTTACTGAAATATTACTGGAACAACTGGAAAGGCGCTATTTAATAATTCATAATAATTACTGAACAATTCCTAGAGATTAATGTAACAGGCAAATACGTACAGGCTTAGCGGAAGATTTTCTGAACTTCACGCCTAATGTATTCAGATAACAAATGAATAAATGTGAAATCCACGGCACATGAGGTATGAGTGGAACGCAAAAATAACAAGACTAGAAGAGAGGGAATAACAATAAAGGAATCCTGTAAGACGTAAACTTTTTTTTATGGACTTAATAGGTAGAGAGAAAGGAAATAATAACGTTTCTCTACGTTCATCTTTAATTAAAAAGTGGTGTACGGATATATTTAGTTTGTTTGACAATCTATTATCCTCACTTCTTTCCCAAAAGTCTTGATCGTCATTGAAATGAAATGGAAGGAAACACCTCGTTCATATGCAACGCGTTATTGAAGAAATGTGCGTTATTTTTCACAGTGAAAAAAAACTAAAAATAAAATAATACGGAACTGCACTCACTGCAAACCTACTTTTATAGAAAGGAGGTTCCAGGCAGTTATGCTACCAATTGTTCTCAAGTTGTTTCCCCCGTTGGCAGATAGTGCCGTCAGTACAGCTCACGTGGTGCACTGTAGGCATTACTGAAGGTTGCATACAGTCTTTCCGGCCCTACCTGCACCGCTGTTTAGTCTTTTCACTTGACTTTCATTCCCATCCCTTTTCTTCCACCTTACTGTACAACCACTACAACTACCTATTTTCACTGGCTTAAACGCTGAATGGCTGAAAGTGCCCCAGCTCTTACCTTTATAGCCTAACCTCCATAAATCAGAACAAATCAAATCAAATCATAAGTAGTTTGGTATGAGGTTGCTTGCTCTATTTCTTCTTCGTCCGGGCTGAATACTCACTACAGTTGGCAATTTCTAAGTTTCCATTTCACAGCCTAGATTGGTGGCGGTTGGTTTAGATAAAACCGGTCCTGGGCCAGTTTGGGCCCTTGCCCTAGTCAGCTCGTTAGAACGTTATGACACTTAAGGGGTTAATACGTCTGATCTGGCGCTTTGGACTCTGCCAAGCCAACGGAGACAACACCTTAAGAGGAACAGCTGAATAATTTTAAATCATCCTGTCTCTATTTGCTTAGGCAGTAGGTACTGTAGTTAACCAACTATATGGGATCGCGGCAGGTTGACAAAATAGAATGGGCAAGCAACCTCATTTCAAATCATTTGTAAGGTGTCACTGTTCTGTATGGGGCTTTTGTTTTCATATTTCTCATACTCTGATAATCCCACATCGATATTTCACCTTTGACGCATCTCATCACTACCTTAATCTTACCGTTTTTTTGTGATGCAGCATAATAAATTAAAACGCTTTAACAATACTTATTGATTTCAACACAGGAGCAGTTAAGAAAGTTCAATTATCTTGTTAGGCATTCGTTTAAAACCAACTATTTCTGAACATCCGCTTGCAAACAGGTATCTTTAAATACAAACTAAAGGTTATTAAAAGATTGAGAGCAAGTAACTAAAGCCGAAGCCTTCACGAACAACGTAGTTTTTGCGGAGCTAATCGGCTGAGGGATTAACCAGAGATTTCAGCTTGCCTGGGGATTTCTCTGGGCATTAACTACAAAGTAATTACACATTGTGATTTAGGAGATTGAACCTTGTTCTCTCTCTCCCTCTCACTAAGTGTACGTGTGCACTTCAAGAATCGTGTACATATGTATATATGTATATATATACATATAAACATATATGTATACATATACATACATATGTATGTATGTATATTATATTATATATATATATATATACACACGTGTGTGTGTGTGTGAGGCGTATGTGTGTGTGCATGTGCATACGTTAGAGAAATAAACATTACTATAATTACATTTGCAATATAAATAAAGACACAATATGCCAATCAGGATAAGAAGCCCAAGTATCTGTGAAATGAATAAGGCAGAATTTTTCACCAAAACACGTCCACCCCAAACAAGAATCTTTTGATCTTGTATTGCGTATATTTTCTCATCTTTTACATAAAACGATGAGAAACTGATATAATGACCGTCGCGGGCTGCCCTCTCTTTGACGGTGGGCGCAGTTGAGCCTTGGTAACGTTTCATAACAAATAGAGCACATTTACACCAAAGCTTTTATTTACTGAAGTATTACTGGAACAACTGGAAAGGCGCTACATAATAATTCATACTAACTATGTGGACAATTCCAAGACACTGGTGAAATAGGCAAATAAGTACAGGCTTAGCGGAAGATTTTCTGAACTTCACGCCTCATGTATTCAGATAACAAATGAATAAATGTGAAATCAACGGCACATAAAGTATGTGTGGAACGCAAAAATAACAAGACTGGAAGAGAGGATATAACAATAAAGGAATCCTGTAGGACGTAAACTTTTTTATGAGCTTAATAGGTAGAGAGAAAGAAAATAAAAATAACGTTTCTCCAAGTTCATCTTTAATT
>NC_089795.1:22402767-22435267 GCF_040412425.1 Macrobrachium rosenbergii
GGGTCATCGCTAAAAGTAAAAAATTGGCCTTGTTAAACAATATTTCCCGGGGCTAAGAGCACTTAGCTTAGAGTCCTGTTCCCATGATGACATTGTGTATTCTAACTGTGACAAACTTTGGAAATCAACCAGGAAAATATACGTAAGTAGAAACTTGAACAGACCTTTCTTGGTGAAAAGTATAGAACAATAATTTCTTATATAGAAGGGATTATTTTTAAATGTGTAGGTTAGGTAGGTATATAATAGCCTTAATAACATTGGATCGTTAGGGGAGGAAGTCGAAATCATCCATAGAATTAGTGAAAATAACCTGGCTTTAACTTTCCATGGAAAATAGGTATAGCACTTCAACTATGAACGTCCACCACTCTGGCGTAATGAGCAATGACGTCTCATTAGCACAAGTCAGTACCGATGACCATACTTATTGAAAATTTTTTATAAATGGTCGGTCTCACGTTTTCAACAAAATATTTTTCCTCCATTTAATAATTTCTTAGTTTGAATATTTACTTCCTTTTGTATATATATATATATATATATATATATATATATATATATATATATATAATATACTTCTTTTGTATTCCTTATTATATATATATATATATATATATATATATATATATATATATATATATATATATATATATACATACATAATCCTGTCAAGGTTGCTCATAGAAACAGCTGTTACCCTCAACTGAGAGGTAATGAGCAGTGGCATTTAAACGGTTGAAGGAATGTTCCAGATGTCGGCCGCCACGTCACTTCTGTCGACCGTACTGTTGATGAGCATTGTTGATTAGGCCTTTGATAGGTCTGAAAAGTGTCAGCAATAAAAATTCTTCTCCCATTGCTCTTTCCATGCCCACCACAAGTTTGCAAATGATGTTCTGCTGGTAGTGAAGGCAACATTTAGGTATGAGGTTTGGGGTTGGGATTAGAGGTACGATGAGGAGGAGGGGTTTGGGTATTGGCTGACCGGTTTGAGTAACTTTTTCATGCCATGAAACTGGCGCTACTTCCACTGCTTGTCCGATTGTTTCTACCCTTGGCTCTAGGTGTGTCATTTATCTGGGTGCCGGTGCCGATGTCGGTTTCGGTCTTCGTGGAGTAAATCGTGCTTCCAGCTGTGCAATGAAGCCTAATCTGGTACTGAATCGTTTTAACCATGCTTGATAGAGTTCAGAACAGTTGGGTCACTTGGGTGAAGTAGGTGCCTCTTTTTTTAATTTATCTAGACATAACTTGGTCTGTCTTTTGCTACATGGGGCAAATTGCAGTGCCCCTGCAACAGTCCTGGTAATGACCAAACCACAGAAAGTGGTAGCACCTGAGGGGCTCAGGAGTGTATTATAAGCCATACTTGATTCAGAATTGATCCTCTGAAGGTTCCTAAGAACTTCTGTGAAGGCACTTTGTTCTTTGTTACATACCTCTTGGTGGTGACAATGTGAGGGAGCTCCAGCAGAGGGTCCAAAGAGAGCTCTATTGGGTAGTTACAGACGGTGGCCTTGTTTAGTTTCTCATTAGGATTAAGAAACTTGAATGCAGTTTTGGCCTTCAGGAGGTTGACTGTTGCTCGGTCTTTCAGGATAACGGTAAATTCTTCTCTGTGGTTCGATCGTGCAGTGTTATTGATGCCTGGGTCGTTTATGACTGGAGGAGGAAGGGTTGGGGATTGAGTAGGACAGGAAGGGTCACAGGGAGGGGAGGTCTGCGAGGAAGAGAATGAGGTGGAGGGTGAGACGGATGATGGGTGGAAAGGTTCTACAGGTGTTGCCTGGTTACATCCTGTTCCCTTCTTCGCTGATGGAGAGCGAGCTTCATCCGTGAAATGATCAAAGGCGGTGGTCGTTTCTTCTAGGAATGGGTCATGATTCTCACTTCACTCTCACAACTTGAACACTTCCAATGTTGAAAAAATTCAAAAAACAGCTGTTGAAAGGAGAATGATGAAAGCTCTGAAACTGGCAAAACAGTCAAGGGCGTAAACACTAATTTGCGGGAAGGTTCTATTACATAAAACCTGGTAACTGGGCATAGTGTCCTATTGTTTTGTTGCATAGTGCGGACAGAACATGTCCGTCCCCATTATGCATTTTCAACGAGAACATAATTTTCATGAAAAGTAATACAAATACAAACCACGTGCTCTGGTTGTTATGGCAACAAACAAAATAGAAATAGGAGTGCAGGGTTATGGACTACGTTGAAAGGAGGAAGGGTAAGGGGGAGAGCGTGATTTAAAAGGTTTTGTTGCCATTATTAGGATAATTTCCTATTTTGGCATTATATGACGTAGGGTGTCTGCAAGATTGGAGTGATCTCTCTGCATCCAGTTGCCGGTTCTGTTTGTTTTTGCAATGAATTCCAAACAGACTCTGATATAATTGGTCAATGGTGACTACTGTATGTTCTGTGTAGATGATGTCTGCATTCTCCACCAGCTCTTGCGTCGTGGGTTTGCTTTTGTGATGGTCTACATAATGATGGTAAATTGCTCCATTATTTCAGTGGGCCTGTAGACGTCCTTTTAGGTTTGTGACAGTGTGTCCAATGTACGTTTTTTCCAAGGACTGGGACATCCTCTCTTGATGGGAAAGCGGTAAATGACGTTGGTACTGCATTCTTTGTTCAGGTTCGGGCTGGTATTATTCCTCATGAGAGAAGCTGTCAAATTTGGTCTGCATTAGATACTACATTAACCCGTTCAAAGGTTTTGGGCATTACCTCTCTCTTGTATATTGGCAATAACCTTTTCCTTGTCTTCAAATCTATCATTATATTCGGGTCGATGATAAATTCTAATATTTTTATCGTCGTCAACTGATGTTTTGGCTTCGCTGTCGTAAAACTGTTCGATTCATTCTTCTTGTTACTTCTTCAATCAGTTTATCCTGAAATTCAATGTTGGTAGGGAGTTGCTTGACTCTTTCGACTTCAAGATGGGTCTTACGCCACATGGAGCTGTGGGTTACAGCTCTCTTAATGGAGTCATTCATCACCGACCGCTTGTAAGCTAATGCAGAATCCTGAGATATCGACACTCCCCAAGTGCATTAAGGCACCGACCAGCGCTTTGGTGTCGAACCGATTCCCATTTTGGGCTATGAGGATGTCTAAGAAGGATAGGGTTTTTCCTCTGTGATGGATTCTAAGGTGAAACTGTAGGAAGAATTCTTCTTCAGTTCTTGTGCTAATTTTGTAGCTTAATTTTTGTCCTTCCTTTTGATGAAAATATGATCAATATACCATGCATATGTGCGTTGTTTTTTTTTATGATTGACAGAGTCATGATTTCGACATGGTCCATGTAAATATTAGCAATAAGGGGGGCCCCGAGCGGAGACCACATTGCTACACCGTAACACTGTCTAAATAAGTCATCCTTGTGCAGGCTGGATTGCTAGTGGTTTTCGGCCGGTGTGGTGCATGCAGTGAAGTTTCAAGTTAATGGTCTCATCTACTGGCACTTTGCGAACAAAGCCTCTAATCGAGAGAGGCGATTTCTTCTTCCGGTTCTGAGCCATCGGGCAAATCGATGAAATCTGTTCTAATTTACTGAGTAATTTGATGGGAAGTATGGAGTTATAATTCCGTTAGGTTTCTTAACTATTTGGTAAGTGGTCGATGTTATTTGCAAAATTATGGGCCTGATAAGGTTCTTTGGCTTATGTGTTTTTATCGTTCCGTAACAATTTCTCAGTTGAAAATCGCCAATTATTTTTGGGAACTTCATCTCATTTTGCATATTGTTGGCATGTTCTGTAAGGCGTAGTACTTTGGCCCTAAATTCATTTGTTGGGTCCTTATTGAAGGGTTGCAACTCACTGGTGTCAATCAGAATGTTGCCTAGTTTTTTGTTGTACTCATTTCTATCTATATTAACATAGACAATATCTTTATCTCCTGTTTATCTAAACAATCCTTAATATGGATTTTAAAATTTGGATCAGACCAACACACTGAATTTCAACTTAATCGCATAAGATTTATAGATACAGGTATGTACCATGCTACTCTTAAAAAATGGGCCACGCAACACATAATAACGGAAAACATTCGTCTGAAATTACGAGAGTAAAATAGTTACTGAGCTTCGTGTCTTGTCCCTTTTGTATATTTTGTGGAGAGAGAGAGAGAGAGAGAGAGAGAGAGAGAGAGAGAGAGAGAGAGAGAGAGAGAGAGAGAGAGAGAGAGAGAGAGAGTTAGTCTTTTTCACTATTTTCCGTCCTGTTTGAAAAGAATTAGCCTCTAAAACTGAAAAATGGGGTCTGTTTTCATTCAGCCATAAAACTGTTGATAACACTCAACAAACGTCCAGTGACACAATGACCTTTTTCACTTTAGCAAAAGGGTAAAAAAAAAACACATTCCAGCAAAAGTTGTTTTACATGAAAAAATTCAACTGGGGGGATTTTCAAATTTCTTCCTCTTTTCTTACTTAAAAAGTGGGAATTGATATATTACTCATATTGTGCTTACCATCTATTTTTCTCAAACAAGAACGATGAATAAACAGAAAAAAGAATATCTGGGATTTTAGTTAAATCTTTAATTATGAATCTGCGCAAAAAAAGTCAAGGATTTTCCTTATCATACTGTTTAATCGATGGATCTTCAGAAATCAGTATATGAAGAAATTCCTTTTATATAGTTTACTTTTTACTTCTAGGCTTTTTGCGCACTGGGATACCTTACCTAAAAGGCCCGTTGGGCTTGTAGCCTTCTCCTTCACCAACTAGAGTTGCAGCTTAAAGGGTGCTCAGTGGGAGAATAAAAGTAGATTGACTTGTGTCCCGAAGGGAAGATCATCCTCTCTTAAATCTGGTCAATTTCCTCCTGCTACCAGGCGACCCACGGTTGAATATTCTCGCAGATTCCCTCAGTGTCAGCCACCTGGGCCTAGACTTTATTTAGAGGTCTCGTTTCCTTGCAGTACCCTGGCGTCGAGTAATCGCAGAATCTACATCTTAAATGTGAACCGCCTACACACACATACACACACACATACGTACACGCACGGACACATGCACACAACAGCTAATTTCTTTTTAGACTGACTAAATTAATTAAAATATGAGTAAAAAAGATGGCGCTCTGGAAATCCAAAATCCTTTCAAAGCTGTAAATTATCATTTTCATATTGGCTGCAAAAACACGATTTTCAAGGTAATTCTTAGAAACCTACACTGCCTCAACTGAATCGTTCAATCACCCCACCCCCCTGCCATCCATCCATCTCTCTCTCTCATCCATCTCTCTCTCTCTCTCTTTCTGATATGCTACATCAAAACATATATTCAGATACTTATCTCTCTCCCTCTTCGCTCATGGAGATTTTAAAGTGCTTTTTGTTTTGATTTAAAAAAAAGCATAAAAGGAAACAAGTATTTTAATATATTAACCACATAACCTTTCTCTATCAAAAAGTATTCCTTGAATAGTGGCTTTTTCCTTTTACATTTAGATACACGGTTTTGCAGGATTTTGGATAAACTACTTACGATTTTCATCGTGTTTAGGTATCAAGCCTCGCATACAATGAATATCAGTGGGGTAATTAAAGAATGAGGTCCAACTGTACATACTTTGGAAGAGGGGGATTATTTTGCCATATATATATATATATATATATATATATATATATATATATATATATATATATATATATATATATATATATATATATATATATATACATATGGGAGGATCATATAAATACATCAGTACTTAGGGGCATTTATTTTGCCCACGTTTCACGACTCATAGTAGCACTCTCAAGGCTAGAATAAAAATACAAGTGAGAACATTAAAACCAAGCACTGCATAATCCATAAAAAAGCGCAATATTTGATAAAATGCAATGAACGTCAGCTTGTGACTCGAAAATTAAAAAAAATATATATATATAAACGCCTTAACAATTGGAAAACACAGGCAGCAGAATATCAAACCCCGTACAGTCAAATGCTGGGAGTCATCTTAGAGTCTATTATGATAAAAATATAGCTGCTTCTCTAAGTGCGCAATCCTCCTCTATTCAGCTGTTTACCGGCTAAGGGGTTGTGTTTGGTTTTACGAAACTCTTTTAGTCAATGCTCTTCCTTTGTTAGGATAAGGTATAGAATGGCTTATTTGTTTTAATGTTTTATATAATTTTACAGATAGTATTTCAGTGTGTAGTTTTATACATTTTTTTTAACTTTTTATGTTACAAGCTGATGTTCACATTAGTATTTTTATTCTACCCTTGAGAATGCGACTATGAGTCGTGAAACGTAGGCAATATATATATATATATATAGATTATATATATATATATATATATATATATATATATATGCACATACACACCTATGCACATACTTTCACAAACACACACACACATATATATATATACATGTATGTATGAAAACATTTTACAGATTGCACCACCACCATAATGATCCTGGTAACGTTTGAAAATTATGACTCCTTTATTTCCTCATATATATACAATTCACATTCTAGTTTATTTTAGGTAATGAACCGAACTGTCTGAAAATAATATACACGCAGTCACATAAACAGAACTAAGGTTTATTATTATGAGATTCTTAGAGTTCAAAGTGTTTCTTCTCTCTCTCTCTCTAATGATATATAAAATACATAATTTATAGTCTTTCATTCTGGTTATTAAGCTTACATGACTTTTCATTCCGCTGCTCTGTTCATGCATAGTAGCAAATTATTTTTTCAGAAATTTATAATTACATTTGTGAATTAATTCACAAGTCTAATTAGACCTTAATTTTTCCGGTTACCCATTTCCAGTACAATTTACAGTATAGTCAAATACGAGTTCCAAAATTCACTGTTCTTATTCATGATTCCTACTGTATTATATTACTTTGCTAACATTTTATTTCTTGTATAACTGAATCACGAAAATATGGAACGTGATGTATAATAACAAAGATAAACCACGGTATGAAAGGGAACATTATAGTAAAGGTGAGTTTTTCGATCGTCTGTCGTCATTTACTTAGCAGACTGTCTCGCCAAGTAAAGGACGACAGACAGTCGAAAGGCCTCGCAGCACTCCTTTCCTTCGTGGATTTTATCTTTATTTTATTTCTTATATAGAATGGCATATTCTTTAGCGTGTGGCTATGATAAACTTAATGACAGTATTTTTCATATCAGTTTTTAAGGAGGAAGCTGAAACAATCCAGAGAATCAGCGAATATAAAAATCTTTCAACTTTTCATTACCAGTCTTATAAGAAAACACTGGTATAGTACTTCAACACTGAACGTCCACTTTTCTGGCGAAATCACCTATGACGCACTTCATTTATAGCACCGATGACCATGACTATTGAAAAATCTTAAATTAATGCATAGTCTCAAGTTTCCGAAAACCTACTTTATACTACTACTCTAATTTATTAGCTCGTATCTGTGTTTTAATCTTTATTTTGTTTTTTAAAAACTTTCAAGCTATTTCATTCTTTTTTCCTCTCATTACTTGCATATATATTGCCACGTCTTTGGAAAATTCTTAACTATGTTGGCTGGATAAAATATTTAATGAATAAACAAATATTTTGCGTAAATATTCCTGGCTAAACGTACTAAAACACTACATTAAAGCCATATGAAATTACAAACATGTTTTCCTTTTATAATAATTATGAACATATTGCATGTCATCAACAAAGATAAAAGTGGAAATTTCATGTGCCTGCCAATGGTTTAAAATGACATCAAATTTAGTTGTCGAGATAAGGCAACAATTCTTGGCAAGGACAGTTTCATTTCGCACTACATACAGAACAGAAAAATCTGGAAGAGTTAGATCTAATCGCAGTACCTATTCCATGAGGCTTAAAATGCAAAGTCCTCGTCAGTTTTGCCTGCATTCTTGACAGCCAGCTTCTGTTTGCAGATGCAGCCGACATACAGTGGATACAATTTACAGTAAGGCTCTTTCTGTCTCACTGTCTCTTTCTATTTCTGTCTTTCTATGTATAAGTATATACATGCATTCGTACATAATTGCATAAACACACACACACATATACATATATAAAAGAGAGAGAGAGAGAGAGAGAGAGAGAGAGAGAGAGAGAGAGAGAGAAAATTTCCCCTGATTTTAAAGGATTAAGGACGTGTTTTCACCGGTCTTGTTGATTCTACCCTGTTAAAGCTCCCTTTGTCGTTATCATAGTCTTTCTGAGTTAACTTTTGTATAAATTTTTCTGTTCGTTCATTTTATCTTTATTTTCCTGTGAAACTCTCCACTTGGTGGGTTTCATATTTCTACGTACGGGAAGGTAAACCCTTAAGGATATTTGCTAGTTCATAATAATAATAATAATAATAATAATAATAATAATAATAATAATAATAATAATAATAAAACAGAGGCTTAAAGACAAAGCACATAAGATCCAACGGTACATGAACAGGAATAAAGGATACCAACAGAACAAACTCTTCGGAACCAACCGGAAGAGACTATACAGCCAACTAAGAGGGGAAGATAACCACCAGGAAATTCCTGAATCCGAACCAAGTAAGAGACGCTGGGAAAACATATGAAACAACCCGGCATCACACAACAAACATGCAACATGGCTCTATGAAGTCAAGGCAAAAGAAATGGGGAGAATGAAACAAAGATTCACCGAGATCACGACAGACACAGTCAGACATTAATTAAGAAAATTCCCAACTGGATAGCCCCAGGTCCCAGTGAAGTCCCTACACCCACGAATAGCAGAACAACTACAGCATTGTATCACTAACCACCATGAGCCCAAATGGATGACCACAGGGAAGACATCCTTAGTATAGAAAGACAAGATCAAGGGAAATATAGCAGGTAACTGAAGGCCTATTCACCTGCCTACCAATAATGTGGAAGTTACTAACAGGTATCATCTGTGAAAAGCTATATAACTACACAGAGGACACAAACACCATCTTCCACCAACAGAAAGGCTGCAGAAGGAAGTGTAGGGGCACAAAAGACCAGCTCCTGATAAACAAAATGGTAATGAAGAATAGTAAGAGAAGGGAAACCAACCTAAGCATGGCATGGATTGACTACAAGAAAGCCTTCGACATGATACTGCACACGTGGCTAAAAGAATGTCTGAAAATATATGTGGCAGTGGAAAACACCATCAGCTTCCTAAAAAATACAATGTGCAACTGGAATACAGTACTTACAAGCTCTGGGATAAGACTAGCAGAGGTTAACATCAGGAGAGGGATCTTTCAAGGGGACTCACTGTCCCCAATTACTCTTCGTTTTAGCCATGATCATGATCCCCATGGCAAAAGTACTGCAGAAGATGGATGCTGGTTATCAACTCAAGAAAGGAGGTAGCAGAATTAACCAAATGATGTTCATGGATGACATCAAGCTGTATGGTAAGAGCATCAAGGAAATAAGATACCCTAATCCAGACTATAAAGATTGTATATGGGGACATCAGGATGGAGTTTGGAATAGAAAAATGCACCTTGGCCAACATACAAAAAGGCAAAGTAACAAGGACTGAAGGGATAAAGCTACCAGACGGGAATAGCATCAAACACATAGATGAGACAGGATACAAATACCTGAGAATAATAGGAGACGATATAAAACACCAAGAGGTGAAGGACACGACCAGGAAAGAATACATGCAGACTCAGGGCGGTACTAAAGTCAAAAATCAACGCCGGAAACATGACGAAAGCCATAAACACATGGGCAGTACCAGTAATCAGACACGGCGCAGGAGTAGTGGAGAGGACGAAGGCTGAACTCCACAGCATAGACCAGAAAACTAGGAAACACATGACAATACACAAAGCACTACACCCATGAGCAAATACCGACAGACTATACATACCACGAAAGGAAGGGGGGAGAGGACTACTAAGCATAGAGGACTGCGTCAACATCGAGAGCAGAGTACTGGGACAATATCTGAAAATCAGTGAAGACGAGTGGCTAAGGAAAGCGTGGCAAGAACAACTTATAAAAGTAGACGAAGACCCAGAAATATAGACAGGAGGATGAAAAACAGAACAGAGGAATGGCACAACAAATCAGTGCACGGATAGTACATGAGACAGACTAAAGAACTGGCCGGCAATGAAACATGAAAATGGCTACAGAGGGGAGAACAAGAAGGTATCAGAAGGAATGCTAACAGCGGCACAAGATCAGATTGTAAGAACCAGATATGTTCAAAGAACAACAGATGGAAATAACATCTCACCCATATACAAGAAGTGCAATATGAAAGACGAGACCATAAACCACATAGCAAGCGAATGTCCAGCGCTTGCACAGAACCAGTACAAAAAGAAGCATGATTCAGTAGCAAAAGCTACTGGAGCCTGTGCAAGAAACACCAGCTAGCTTGCAGTAATAAGTGGTACGAACACCAACCTCAGGGTGTGATGGAAAACGATCAGGCAAAGATCCTCTGGGACTATGGTATCAGAACAGATAGGGTGATACGTGCCAATAGACCAGACGTGACGTTGATTGACAAAATCAAGAAGAAAGTATCACTCATTGATGTGGCAATACCATGGGACACCAGAGTAGAAGAGAAAGAAAGAGAAAAAACTGATAAGTATCAAGACCTGAAAATCGAAATAAGAAGGATATGGAATATGCCAGTGGAAATTGTTCCCATAATCACAGGAACACTAGGCACGATCCCAAGATCCCTGAAAAAGAAAATGAAAAAACTAGATGCCGAAGTAGCTCAAGGACTCATGCAGAAGAGTGTGCTACTAGAAACAGCGCACATAGTGAGATAAGTGATGGACTCCTAAGGAGGCAGGGTGCAACCGGAACCCCACACTATAAAAGCCACCCAGTCGAATAGGAAGACTGTGATAGACAAAAAAAGTATAAATAATAATAATAATAATAATAATAATAATAATAATAATAATAATAATAATAATAATAATAATAATAATAATAACAATAATAATAATAATACAGTTTTTGTGTGTGCTAATTGGAAAAAATTAGAGAATCCAAGAAGTTCACCATAACAGCGTAGAAAATAGATATTGTCATTTCTTTTTAGCTCTTTCATTAATTTCATAAAAAATTATCTAAAACCCACATGCAAAAAGAAAAACCTTGTTTTTAATATAATAATAAAAATACATTTGATTATAAATATTATTGGCAATTTTGGAATTTAGCGGGAAAACATACATTGTGTATATTACCAATCTGTAATACAGATTTTATATTTGGACTTAACACACTAAATTTTTGCTAATCAGTTTAAGACATTTTATTACAGTTTTACACTTGCTAATCTTGAAAGAATGGCTACCGTAGGAATTCTGGAAAATATGCTTACTCTTCGCGCGCTGCTAAACTAAAATTCCATCACATGACAGTACAGGAAACATTCACTCGAAACACTGAAAGAAAAATAGTCAATTGAACTCGGTTTCTTTTGTCTTTTTTGGACAGTTTTCTTGCATGAGAGAGAGAGAGAGAGAGAGAGAGAGAGAGAGAGAGAGAGAGAGAGAGAGAGAGAGAGAGAGAGAGAGAGAGAGTTTATCACTATTTTTCCCGCCTTTTGGAAAACCATTCGCCTCTAAAACTGAAAAATGGTATCTGTTTTCATTCAGCCATAAAACTGTTGATAACACTCACAAAACGTCCAGTGACACTTTAACCTTTTTCACTTCGGTAAGAGAAGATAAAACACATTTTGCCAAAAGTTATATTAAATAGAAAAAATAAATTTAGGGCTTTTAACATGTTAAGTCTTCTCCACGTGCCTGTAAATATCGTTTTACTCATTTAAAGGGTGGGAGGGTTGATTTACTATTCATATCAACTTTACATGTCTTTTTTTTTTTTCAAATCCAAACGATTAAGGAACAACAAAAAATGATACGATTTTACTTATGTTTAATTTATGGAACCTCAAAAGTCAACACTGGGCGCCCTTTAAGCTGCAACTCTAGACGGTGAAGCAGAATGCCAAAAGCCCAAGGGACCTATTTGGTGAGGCATCCCAGAACGCCCAAAATTTATATGCGCCCAAAATTTATATATATATATATATATATATATATATATATATATATATATATATATATATATATATATATATATATATATATATATATAAGGGCATATATATATATATTTATAAGTGATAAATGAAATGGAATCTGTATATATATATATATCTTTTGCCATATATTTTATCATGAGCAGGAAATCTAGCTAATTCAAAAAACGCGTGGCTTAATAATCAAAATTCGAAATACGCTACCTCGGTATATCTCCGTTGGAGATTGTTTATTAAGAAGGGGAATTTATATAAACCATTGTGATAAATGAATTGGAATCGTTAAGGACACGAACCCGTTTGACGAAAGCCTATTCAGCGACTCCAGTTGACGTAAACCATTGAGCCATCAAGAGAAACCATTGGGCCATAAAAAAAGTCTTTTGCCGAGATGTCGCGGGTTCGTGTCCCCACGATTCCAAAGAGCTTCATTTATCACTTATATAAATTCCCCTTTTCTCGGCGACAATTTCCAACGGAGATATACACTTATATAAATTCCCCTTCGAGGTAGCGGAGATATACATGATTTTTCGATATTAAGCATTTGTAGCCACATAAAAATTTGTAAACGTACCAATGAACTGTCTTCATGATTGTATATAAATAGTACATCTCGGCAAAAGACTTTACCCTCTGTGATAAAAATTTCATTTATCACTTATATAAATATTTCCAACGGATATACCGAATATATATATATTCATATATATATATATATATATATATATATATATATATATATATATTTTATATGTATAAAATATATATTTTTTATAAGAATTCCATTTTACTGGGATCAAACAGCGTTCTGAGAAATTTAAAGACACCGAAAATCTACGGGGCTGATCCACTGGAACTCTTACTAAGGAATGGTTCTCGAAATTAAATCATGAACGATATCAAGTTCCCCTTGTCTTCTTGGTATGGTGGTTAGTGTCGTGACATGCCACTCAGATGTCGCGGGTTCGCGTCTCCCCGGCGATGAAAAATCACTGGCTCTGCATCATGATCAGTTACTGCTCCAGTGTGGGATCTGCGGTGGGAGGCTGAAACCAACATTCTTTGGAAGCTTGAATTTCATGCCAATGGCCCCTTTGTGCCTGTTCCATGTGAATAGGTTTCATGTACTGAAATAATGACAATAATAATGATGAATTCATATTCTCAGTTTAATTGATGATAACGAACTATTATGCAAATATTCCAGTGGATCCGCCCACGAGGCTCGGCCTAGGTTGGAATAAACGATAACTGAAACAAAGAAAGATTTTCCCCTTACAGTATATGACCATCGACATTCCTAGTCCAACCAGCTTCCTTATCATATACCAGAAAATTTCGTATAAACGCTCTTGCCACATACCGTACCAGCTGTTCATACTCAATAGTGATCACGATTCAATTTCGATCGATCATGCGTCATTTTTGTATTAATTCCGGTTTTTAGGCTTATCCATATATATATATATATATATGTGTATCTATTTATATAATATAATATATATATATATATATATATATATATATATATTATATATAATATATATATATATATATATATATATATATATATATATATATATATATATATATATATATATATATATATATATTATATATTAAATTCCCACCTTTTATTAACCTGACTTGAATATAAAGTTTTTGAGAAAGAAAAACACATAGGCAGCAAACGACTGCATAAAGTAAGACAATACGAAGAAATAGACTGCTGTGAACATATTCATGCAATTTTAGCCAGCAATCATGAAGAATCTGAATTCGATACTTTCCTAAAAGAATGATAGATATATACAAGTGATAATTCAAGCATCACCGATTCCTCTGCAATCTAAAAGTTTTTCTCTCAACTTCACATTTTTATGAAATAAATTTTTCACGATACTTTACCCTCAGCACCTTATAAAAGGTAATAGGAATTGTTACTCTTTGACTACAAGGGACGAAAGACGTAAACGAAGAGGGACTTAATTAGATTAAAGGATGGTCAGAGCATTTTACTGCTGGAATATTTTACAAATTATTAACTACTTCTTGATATATATTCTAGTAATATTAAAACTGGAAAATAGCATAATATCTTCTGAAACTGCCTAATAATAAGTACATATTTATATAAAATATATATTCAATATTAAATTTGTTCAGAACTTTTGTGTAATTTACGGATTATTTTACATAATAGTTACATGTACCTAGAAAATTCGGAGCAGGATTATTTAAACCTGATATGATTATTAACGAATTAACTTCATACAATTGCTTTGCTTCCTTTGAAATCTTCATAATAACAATAATGTACATCCTTTTATTGTTTGTAGATTTATTCTAAATCTGAAGGTAAAGGCCCTAGGATTTACGAAAATATTGGAAATATCCAAGGTAAACTCTTCTAAATAGAAAATGGACGACATCACAATGTCAGCCCTTCAAAAACATTTTGTCTTAATCTTTAACGTCTTTGTGAGCCTTAGAAAAACTGAGCCAAATGCAAAGCTGTTGTTCTTAGACGGGCAACCGAAATGATCATAAACACCTATATTTTCGCGGCTAAGAAGAAAATATCTCAATATTGTTGTGATTTTGAAAGAAGCTATAACGTAATGAAAATATTTTACGGGAATATATTTTCTGAAGATTATTACATTCACTTTTATGTTAATAAACATGAAAATACACCTGACCTACGAGTGATACATTATAGCTCTTCAAAAATGAATAAATATTAGGTAAAATTATACTCATTTGACACATATTAACTTTAACTCCTTCGTAGCAGACAAACGTTTATTTTGTACTGTTTTCTTTTTAACTTTCGTTGAGTTCAATAGCATTGTCTGGTAATCTTTGGTTGAATTAAGAACTTATGCACTAGGTATATGTATACAATTAGGATTTATTAACATTTCTCCTCATTGGATATAATGAGTCATTCCATTCCCTTAAAGATATAAAGGAATGAATGTCTTTTCCTGTAATACTACAGTGTAATATGAAAATAAGAAGGCCCATAAAACACTATTTAGACCCCTCTTGAAGAAGATGACCCAAGAAACGCGACCGCCAGATCCATCGCCAAACGGGAGCTAATGAGGCCAAAAACCACTAGGGAATTTGGTCAATCTCCTCCTTCTTAAGAAACGCCACCTCCTTAACATCGGAGGCCTACGGCCACACCTTCATGTTTTTGTATATATACCATTGTAACTTTCCACCTGTCCATATTCTACCAGTGAACAGGGGCACAGAAACAAGTGCCCGAAATATATGGTTTCAACGTCTAAATAGTGTTTTATGGGCCTTCTTATTTTCATATAAAGGAATTTTCTTTCGAATTCTTCCTTCGAGCAAGATTATAATCGCCTGCCTTGTTAAAAGCTGGAAAAACTGGTAAAACCTGTATTTTTTATAATAGGCCAGTCAATAGAGGAGGAAAAATGGCTGAATATGGAAAAAAATCGGGGAAAGCTGGGATGAGCTTTATTTTCTTCACAATAACGAACTTGATAACATATTAATTTTGCACCCCTCTACCAACCCAGATTTGGCCGCCATATTGAAAAAATGGCGGCAAAAACAGTTTTTTTGCAAATATCTCTTTTTGGGCCCATTTTAGTGAAAAATGGTACGGTATAAAAAATAATCTACATAAAATTCTCTATAAAAACTGTTCAATTCATTTTTCTGATATCTTGTACGGTTTTTGTGCCAGAAGTGCGAGTTTATACACCTACCGATTATGACACCATATACACAGTGCTTGACCAAGCTGTACAAAGATGCAAAGAACTGAAACAACAAAGTTGCTTTGTTACCTTTGACCAACCTTTGTATATCAAGGCTCGTGACATCGTTGCAAAATGTGGTCAAGATTCACACCTTAGTAATGTTATTGTACGTCTTGGTGGTTTCCATTTACTGATGTCTTTTATGGGTGCATTTGGTTTTATCATGAATGGAAGTGGAATAAAAGAACTTTTTAGTACTGTTTATGCAACTGCATCTGTTGACAAGATGTTAACTGGGCATGCTTATGCAAGAGCACTTAGGGCACATATACTAGCACACGTTGCACTGTCTATCTTAATTTTCAATAAAACTGATCTCTCTCCTGATGAACTATCAACAACAGAAACAGCTTTACAATAGTTTGATTCTACACTGATTGACAAAACTCTGAGTGCAGTACTTTGAAATGGTAACAATGGTAAAACAGTTTATTGAAGCAGAGCGCTCAGGCTCCTGGGAACTGCACCTAGAAACGATTCAAAAGATGCTTCCCTACTTTCATGCTAGTGGTCATTTCTTATATGCAAAATCAGCTCAGTTGTATTTACAAGACATGTGTGACTTAAAGGACTGCATTACCCCCAAGGAATTTGAAGATTATGTTCTCTGCATTACCCCAAAGGAATTTGAAGATTATGTTCTGAAGTGTTTTTTCACAATAAGACGGTCAGACAAATTTTGGTCTGGCATCTGGTCTAATGACATTGAGCAGACATTGATGCGGTCGATGAAGAGTTGTAGAGGAATGACGGACTAGATGCTAACCAACTGGGTTCTAGAAATGCCTATCAATCTGAGGGTCACGGAGAAGATTGAGGAATATTGTGATGTCACTTATAGTACAGGAGAGCAGCATGTAGATGCCAGGAAGGCTCGCATTTTAAGAGACAACAAAGACCTTCAGCACTTTGTAGAGTGGTTCTCATTCCACCCACCATTTCCAGATTTTGATAGCATTATGTCGATCAGCACAGGAGTAACAGGAGATGATGAAACACATCCTCATAATGCATATGATGTTGGAGTTTGCTCAATGTCAAATATAGTTGGCAGCAATTTTGCAAAAGTCAAGTTTAAAAGAAAGAAAGGGTCAAACCATTGGGAGCCAACATGACAGGAGTAAAAGTACGGGATGTTGCATATCCAGTTGAACCTGAGATGTTATTTAGAAGAATTTCATTCACCAAGGACTCACACGAAGTATTCAAGCTTAACTTTGAGTAAGAACTAGCCCCATATCCCATGTCACTTTTTGATGACATAGAAACGCGTAAAACCAAAAATTCCATGATGTATGAAGTATTTGAACCTCTTAGTGACACAGCAATTGTTGGAGATACAGTTTATGTTATTGATGGAGGATTTCTGATTCATCGAGTTGTTTGGCAAAAAGGAGAGATATTCTCCTCAATTCTAGACAGATACACTGAGTGTGTAAAAAGGCACTACATGACAAATGCCATTGTTGTATCTGAAGGATATCCAGAAAACCTGACAGAAAAAAGTACGAAATATGCTGAGCGTGCTCGTCAAATGAATCATTAATTCTACCAGACACACCATATTTGACGAAACAATGTCAGCAACATCAAGTCAAAGTAAATTTCTTTCCAATGAGAGAAATAAGAGCCGGCTTATCGCAATGCTCAAAGCTAAATTGACCAATGAAGGTTTTATTGTAAAACAGGCACCTGAAGATGCTGATACACTGTTACTACTGCTATTGAAGAATGTACCGAAGCTGAATCAGTAACAATAGTGGGAGATGTGGACCTTTTAATTGTCCTTACAGCTTTGGGTGGAGCAAAGGCAAATATATACTTTTTAAAACCAAGTAGAAGAAATACTGAAAGCAAACTGTACATGCCTTACTGCATGAAATTTGGATCAGTCATCAAGGACAACATTATTTTCTTGCATGCATTTAGTGGGGCTGTTACTATTTCTGCCTTTTTTCAGGCAAGGAAAACTGAAGTTTATAAGTGTGTTGGAAAAACATGAAGAACTAGGATCATGTTTCCCTGTTTAAAGAACCATCTGCTGAACCTGCTAAAATTGCTGAAGTAGGAAAGGCTTTCATTCTTCTGTTATATGGGAGTAGTGAAAGTGATTCCCTTTGTGAATTAAGCTACCGATGCTTTGCCCAATCACTAAACAAAAGTAAGTTTACTTTGGCTCCACTGCCTCCAACCGATGCGACTGCTAGATTTCACTCCTTACATACATACCACCAGATGCAGAAGTGATTGGGCAATGACTTGCCACCGACACAATGGGGTTGGAAGGTAACTACGAAAGGACTGACACCAATCACTACTGATAAAGATCCAGCTCCTACAGACCTGCTAAACATCATATCATGCAAATGCCTCAAAGGTTGCATGACTACCACCTGTAGCTGTAGAAAGGCAGGCGTAAAATGTTCAGTGATATGTGCTTCCTGCCAGGAGCTGTCGTGTTCAAATGCTGACATCACTGATTATGAAGAAGATTGTGATGATCCTATTGATGCCACATTAGAAAACTTCCTAATTCCAGAGAATGAAACAACTTATGAAATAGACACAATACAACAGAATATACCAATTTCATAGCGGAAATCATAAAATCATTAGTCAAACTAATATCACTAGAATAGATAATGTTTCTATAATGAACAAGCTTGTTTGTCATGCAATACACAGTGAGATAACTAACATAACCATCGAAGCCTTTATTTCTTATTATATAGCAATAATTAGTACATCAATGACTATGATTGATAACTTTGCATTTTGGGTGGATGGTTGGGTGCAAGGGTGGGAACTCCGCCAGTGAGTATTCATGTCTGTCCTAAGCCAGAATAAAGGAGGAAGGCCACCCTTGTGAGACGATTTTCCAAACTGTATTAGAAAACGGGGAGTATCGAGAAACATACACGACTATTTTTTCAACTGTAACTCAAAAACACTGCAACATATCAGAAAAATGAATAGAAGCCTTTTTATAGAGAATTTTATGCAGAATATTTTATATTTCGTATTATTTTTCACTAAAATGTGTCCTAAGAGAGATATTTTCAAAAAACTGTTTTTGGCAGCCATTTTTTCAAGATGGCGGCCAAATCCGGGGTGGCAGAGGGGTGCAAAATTAATATCTTATTAAGTACATTATTGTTAAGAAAATAAAACTTATTGCAGCTTTCCCCGATTTTTTTCCTTATTCAACTTCCTACTGACTGGCCTATGAAGATATAATTGTTATAAAGATCAAAACTAGATCAGATAATTATACCCCCGCCTGCTTCTAAAAGACGAGGAAAACCGTTTTGTTGTACACCCTGCCTATGAATAAGACAGGTGTTTACATTAGCAAGCCAGAACCGCGCAGCTTCTCTGTCCGTCCGCACTTTTTCTGTCCGCCCTCGGATCTTAAAAACTTCTGAGGCTAGAGGGCTTCAAAATGGTATGTTGATCATCCACCCTCCAATCATCAGACATATCAAATTGCGGCCCTCCAGCATCGGTAGTTTTTATTTCATTTGAAGGTAGTCATGATCGTGCGTCTGGCACCGCTATAGCTGCCAACAACACAGGCCACCACTGGACAGAAAATTCGATTGCGCCGAAGAAATTTCGGCGCATTTTTTACTTAACTACTGTTATAGTCAGTATATTAATATGTTTAATCCATTTGTTAATTTAATTTTATTTGATAAAGATCATTTTCCTTTGCATGCATATTATCAGACATTGAGAAATACTGTATATATATATATATATATATATATATATATATATATATATATATATATATATATATATATATATATATATATATAATAATGTGTGTATAGCAGATCTACTACTTGGAAAAATTAAATACTAATTATAAATCTAGAAGGGCTCCACCTTTTAGTATTCCTAATATATATATATATATATATATATATATATATATATATATATATATATATATATATATATATATATATATATTCATTCATAACACCTGTCTTAGCTACAAACGTCCTTTAATATCAATTCACTCTACACCTCGAAATAATATATTTTCATATATGTTACCGAAGGGGAATTTTCGTTAGTGCGTCACTGTAGTCCTGATTCCTCGTCCGTCGCTGGTTCGACCCCACGGGACGGTGGACTTATTATCAACTAAAAATTCCCTTCGGTAACATATATGAAAATATATTATTTCGAGGTAGAGTGAATTGATATTAAAGGACGTTTGTAGCTTTCTGATTGTATATGAATCACGGTGATGTGATAAATAGTCATATATATATATATATATATATATATATATATATATATATATATATATATATATATATATATATATATATATATATATATATATAAATGTAGTAGACCTATTACTTGGATAAATTAAATACTAATTGTACATCTAGAAGGGCTTCACCTTTTAGTATTTCTAAGACATCTTCAAGAAGTCTGATAAATAGTGGTCGAAATCTATATAACATTCAAGTCAGAATGATAATCCGAACGAAATTACGGTCGGTTGGAAGAAATATTTACACCTGATGAGTGAAAAAAAAATGGAAAGAGAAACACACTCATTAACGCCTGTGGTGAGTATGTACTTCATTTTCATATTTTGTTTATTTATATGGGTGAGCTCACACCTTTCCTCTATTCTATTTCCGAGTGAATGATGCAATGAAAAAAGCAATTTTGAATGTCTATGAAGAATTAACAAGTCTGTCTTTACTTGAAAGATGTCTGAAGGGTAAGACCCAAAATGGAAATGAAAGTTTGCACAGCAAGCTTTGGAGTAAGTCCAGTAAGACAAAATTTGCTGGCTTGTCCAAAGTTGAGTTTGCAGCAAGAGTTGCTGCCATCCAGCATAACTTTGGTTATGGAAATGAACTTGTACTAAGTCAGCTTGGTCTTGGACAAAGTGCGGAAGGGAAAACGTACAAGAACGGTTTGAAAAAAACAGACTAATCCATGGTTCCCAACCACCTAAAAAGACGAGGAAAACAGGAGGACCTGAAAAGGATTATGTTCCAGGAGGATTTTAGGCAGTGAACCTGGCAACAATGAGTCTGTGGCACCAGATGAGACCCTAAACTATGTATATATATATAAAACATAGATGTAAAACTCATGTCTATATATGAATATATAGTAATAATATCCCATCTTCATAAGGAAGAGGGAGGGAGGGAGGGAGGGGACCAGGAGTGACACTGCATTGACAGGTACTGTAACGTAGGCAGTTAATTTTTTCCATATTTCCTTATATATATATATATATATATATATATATATATATATATATATATATATATATATATATATATATATATATATATATATATATATATATATATATATATATATATATATATATATATATATATATATATATATATATATATATATATATATATATATAGCATATATATATGCACAAATGTGGCATTTTATATATATCTACCCAAAATTTAAATGAATAATCTACCCAAAATTGTAAGAATAGTGATACTTTTAAATGTACACAAACTTTGGACTCGATTTTCTCCAAATATAAGTTTTTAAGCTAAAATGTGAAATATCTTCGCTAAAATTTAAGATATTTTGATGGGACCAATTGCATTTTGTTTGTGAAAGTTTTCTGTATAGATGGGTCGAAAAACATTCACAATTTTGTCAATGTGGAATTTTATTTTTATTTTAATTAAAATTTTTTTATAGTTTTTTGAAAATTTGATTTTAATTTTTTTTCTTTTCTTTTTAGGTAATTTGACTCGGTGAATTTGTTTGCACTATTGTTAAGTTTTCATGTTGAAAATTTGATGGGAAAAGCTCTGGTAGTTTTCCAGTTATTATTATGAAAAAAAAAAATCAATTTTTTTTTCTTTTTTCTATAACTTGGCCAATTTTTGTCCTAGGGTAATGAAATTTTGACTGACACATGACCTTCATGTGATAAAAGAACACTGCAATTTTCATGAACATCCATACAATAGGAACAAAGTTAGCGGTCAACCCTAAATCCCCCCTTAATTGCCTTACTTAAAACTATACATCTGACATATTTTTTTAATATATGAATCGAGTGTACAGAAGCCTTAAGCAATCGTGATTAAGAGAAACGCTGAAATAATCAAGTTTTTTTACTATATTTTTTAAGACCTTTACCCTTTAAGATTTGTTTGATCTGCAAAACTCTAAGCTAATTCATGATCGAGAACGATGTATTGTTCCAGCTTACCCCTTAATAAACGTCCTAATTCAAATCTTACGAATTGTAAAGGGTGCAGCTCTGTCACGAAAAACACTCAGATGTCACTAATATGGAAGTCTTTGATTGCCCTCTGAAATTCAACGCTTCACAAGTCTGTGACCTACTGTCTTGCAAGTATCTATCGTATATCACCTTCAACACCTTGCCTCATATTCGAATTTCAATGAGCCCCATAAGCAGAGTACGTAACTATTACATCATTTCAGCTTACAGGGGACATAAGGATACAAATGGTTTGCTTGCTTTATGCCAATAGTACTATATACAAAAATGACAGTTTCACAGAATCAGAATTACACTTACCCTCAATACAAATATTATTAAGATCCGCCTTTCAAAATAATTTATGATCTAAACAATATTGAAATGCAGGAAAAGGTTAAATAAAAACAGTGAACTATAAAGTTTCTCACCTCTTGACGAAATCCGGATACAAATGTTTTCTTCACTTGCTCATATATAACATACCCTGAAAAAAAAAAAAAAAAACAATATACACAACACCCAACAACCAGCCCACTAAATCAACTTCTTGTACCTTATTGTATATACCGTATTATGTGCAAAAGCATCCTTCTTTGCCAAAACGTACATCTTCAGTTTTTCCAAAATAAACGAAATACCAATATTATTGATATAACCTAACAGCTAGTTATTAGCTCGTTCTTACAGGTATCTAATATAGTGGAGCGGGTAACTACAGAAAAATAGGGGGAAAGTGCAAATGGTGATACAAGCATGAATACTTGGCTCAACTATTCTTCTTGTCCCTTGGTCTCATTATCAACCTCCAGCCACACAAAATTTTGCTATTTTCCAAGATGGCCGACAGGTTTTCATAATGGCGTCCTGTGGATATTTGAATATTGATATTTAACTGATTAATCACATTCACATCCCTAAGTCACTCCCAGTTTATATTAAAATATTGAAAACAAGCCTTTATGTATGTAGATACATCCTTTCTCTGCATAGAAATATCCACGATGGCTGTCACTATATCGAGAATGTCCGTCAAAATGCCAAAAATTGGTACTTAAGCTCATATATGAGGCTAAAGGTCAGGTAATACATGGATCTGGGGTAACTTCAGCCTGATCAGTTCATTTTTTGTAGATTAGAAATCAATGAATCCCCAGTTAATTCATTTTCATCCTCATTTAGAAAAAAAAATTGGGCAATAAGCTTAATGTAAAAGTGTAATAGTGTAGTGTCAGTGTACACCAGGGCACACTGGTTGACACTCTAGCTGTGAAACTCAGCATGGGGTTCAGTGCTAGCCAATGGCAGAGATTTGTTATTAGTTTCCCAAATGCTGTTTAGCTAGCCCTACTTCGAAGTTAAACAACTGCACCTGAATTGACAGGATGTGCCAGCGCGGGAGAGCCGAGCCAAGGAAGATGGGGCTTTAGTCTTCTAGATGGTGTACAGATCACACGGGAATTAAATAGCATTGGATGAATGACTGGGCTAGGGGTAGGATTATGGCATATCTGAGCCTAGTTGTATCCCATATCTGAAAGTGCTTTATGTTATATAGGTGGTAAAAGGATAAATCCTCGGCCTATAGAACAAAAGCAGTGGCAGGACAATCTTGGAAGTCAACGTCTTTCCTGAAGGGAGATAGTGCGACCAACTGGAAGCTTTGTTGCCTGTGCCAAGAGGACAAACGTGAAAGACTAATTGATGCATCTGGTGCTGATTATTTAACCCTTGCTACAAACATTCCTGAATTCTATAAGTTAAATGCAATGCCTATACCATTTCAGCCCAAAAGGCTTGATGAAGGTAATGGAATTCTGCAGACCTTTGAAAATAACAAAGCACCATATCATGAATCATGTATGCTGAAGTTCAAAACAACAAAACTAGAAAGGAAAAGGAAGTCATTGTGTAAGACAAAAGAAGATGATGCTCCATCAGCAAAATTCACACGTAGTAGCCAGAAGGCAGATGAAGAAGATGCAGAAGAATCTAAGACTGAGAAAGAAGGAATATGCTTTATTTGTGACCAACCAGCACCAATCAAAGATTTACGACTGGCCATGACATTGCCTTTACATGAAAAGCTGCAACGATGTGCCACCAACCTACTAGATGAGAAACTTCTGGCCAAGCTTAGTGCTGGAGATATTGTTTCTCAGGATCATATGTATCACCCATCTTGTCTGACAGGTGTGTACAACAGGGAAAGGGCCTGGCTAAATTACCCGAAAATTGGAGATGATTATGTGCAGTACAGACGAGGCATGAGCCCGTGCTTTTGCTGAGCTTGAGATATACATGTGAGACAAGCAGTTGACTACAGATGGTTGCTGCTATTTTACAATGGTAGAACTTTATGATTTGCACACACAAAGACTGGAACAGCTAAATGTCGATGCTTATTTTGTGCACCGAACTTGGTTGAAAGAACAGGTACTTGCCCGCATCCCAAAACTGGAGGACTTTAAAAAGGGAAGAGAAATTTGGTTTGCCTACAAAAGGAAATGGGAGAAGCCCTAGCCACGGCATGTGACTACAATGATGCACTAATCGTGGCCAAAGCAGCTAAGATATTGAGGAAACAGATGCTTGGACATGAGACACTAAAAGGGAATTGTACCACCAAGTTTGTTGGAATTTGTAAGTGTTCTACAAAATGGTGGCAATATAAAATCCCAACTTTGCAAAAACCAGGAAGCATCAATTAACTGATACATTCCATCACCATGGAATCAGCAACTATGATAGGGCTCTGGAATTGACTAAAGGGTTAGGAGAAGCAGTTGTAACAAGGGCTGTGGAGGAAGAAGTAGTTTGTCCCATTACACTAAGAAAAGGGCTCTTTACAACTTGTGCTGTTAACAATCTGGACCATAATCCAAGTGCCACAACTGCACAAACATCCTTCCATGGGACAGGCATATCTCTGTTTCAGAATCCGAGCACTGATGAAAAGGGTGAGGACAGAAACAAGTACCTTCTCTTCCTGAATATTACACAAATGTACCTCCTGCTCACTTTAAACATGAGAATCCCCTCCCTTCATCCAGTGGAAGTGCAGGACACCAACAGGTTGTGCTTTCAAAGCATCTTTCTCTTGAGTATGAATGGCTTGAGAAAGTCAGTCTGTCAGACAGGAGTGAAAATGCTGTGTCCATACCTTGGGCAGCACATCACGCTTCTCAGAAGCGAAAGGCCCCATTTGAAGTAAGCTTGTCATCAATGTTTGGACAAACTATGGATTAAATCCTGGACCACATAACCCCAGTTGGTAGAGGAAAAGACATGAGGTGGATACCTATCCATGAAATTGCAGCAGCCATGGGACCAAAAGCCTCAGCCCTTCCCTTTTTCCATGCATTTAGCAGGTGTGACACAGTGTCTGCCTTTCATGGAAAGGGAAAGAAGTCTGCATGGCAAACATGGACTGTGTTTCAGCGTGCCACACCCACTTCACCAAACTAAGTTCAACACCAGCAGCTGTAGAAGATGAAGACCTGCAAATAATTGAAGAGTTCGTGGTGCTAATGTACGACAGAAGCAGTTCGTATAAAAATGTAAATGAGGCTAGTCTTGATCTCTTTGTAAGAAAGCAAAGAGCTTATGACTGCATTCCCCCTACAAGGGCTGCTCTTAAGAGAGCATTGCAAAAGAGCTGCCTTTCAAGCAGGGCACATTTGGTGCCAGTCTTTAGTATGTCATCCAGTCTGGCCCAGTCCAAGACACTAGGGATGGCAACAGATTGATGGCACCTGGTTTCCGTATTGGACAGATTTGCCAATAGTAGCAAAATCTTGCCAAGAACTGAATAAGTGTGGCTGCAAAAAGGAACGTCATGACAGGTGCAAGTGCTACAAATCTGGACTTAGCTGCACAGCTCTCTGCAGCTGCATTTGCTAAAACTAACTGATACACAAAACATATTGGTTTCTCTCAGGAGATACATACTTTTTTATCTTTGGCGGCCATTTTGGAAATATGGTGTTCATATGGTGGCCATATTGGAAAGATGGGTTCACTTTATCTCTTCATGAAAGTAAGAGTGCCAAAATACAAATTCTCAATCATAATATGGACCGTATGCAACTTTTATAGGCTTATGAAATGAAAATATTTGAAATATACAAAAAATTTGCCGCCATTTTGGAAAAGTGTCAGCCATCTTGGAAATAGCCAAATATTGAGGTGGCCGGAGGTTGATTTTGATATATGGGGATAATAAGAGTTCTCATGCCAAATCTGTTGCTTGTATCACCATTTGCACTTTTTTCCCATTATCCCGCTCGACTATAATAGTAACTTGTGAATTGCAAGCACTTAAAATTTCTTTACCTTTTCCAAAAATGATATACATCAAGTAGATAATCCGTGAGATTTTACATGAGGACTTTTAAAGAATATTAATGATATTAATGAAACTTAGAACTCCCAATTATACATAACCATAATATCTAAATATAGCAACACAAATATAACTCAATGCAATGTCCCACCATCAACAACTATACTTTGAAAATTGAGATGAAAATAATGTTAATAGTTATAATAATGATTATCTATGATAATAATAGGTGGATAAATATATTAAAAAGACCACTATTATTATTATTATTATTATTATTATTATTATTATTATTATTATTATTTTGTTGTTGTTGTTAATAATAATAATAATAATAAGGTTACACACACACACATAATTTTTGGCTCCACCTGGTTGAGTTTAATTTATAACTAGTTTTTTCTTTAAATAATTTCTTTATCTTTTAGGAAAGGTCAGGCCATCAAATACCTAATTATGGCCTCATCTAAGTAGGGCTAGACGCACTCGGGAGCGTTTTTTTCATTCCATTAATACAAATATACTGTTTCTGAGAAAAGCGCGGAAAATGTCAAATATGGCTGTTAACCATTCTTTGTACTTAAACACGCACGGTCTTACCAAAAGTGTGACATGCAATGAATTATAAAGCATGATGTTGTTTTAGATTAAGATGGCCTTACGCCAACACGGGCTCTTGCTCACAGAGCAGCCCGTAGGTGATAATAATGACATGAATGGGATATCTAAGATCGTGAAGGAACTGAAAATTTTAACGGGCGGGGTTAAAACCATTTTAAGTCTTGGGATATATTACCAGTAAGGAAAATAAAATGAGAGAAAAAAAGTTAGTGGCAGCCACAAAATCTTGTATACTCTACGGTTTTCTCCTACCGTATTTCACCTATTAGGGCCGCATCGACGAAGGAACTATGAAGCTTCCTAGCGTGTTCATGCGTGATGACGGCAGTGAAAGCAGCGGTAAGGCAATGAGGATGGCATTTTCCGGTTCTCGCTGGTGATGGCGTGGTTGCTGTCCAACGTAACCAGGTAACGGATTATAAAGGTCGATGGTCCTTTGCCATAGTTTCGATAACCTCCTTACAGCGGGTTGGCGGTAGGCAATCAGCAGGTCTAGTTCTTTAAGACATGTCGCTTGGGCTCTTTGTAGGTGGTCTCATAACATTGAGATGTGGTTACTGATGTAGAGTGTTTCCTGATAGTCGTTAGCAGAAGGAATGGCTCCCATTTAAGGTTGAGGGAGGACGAAGGAATAGCAGCCATTTAAGATTAAGGGAGTACAAAGAAATGGCTCCCATTTAAGGTTGAGGGAGGACGAAGGAATAGCAGCCATTTAAGATTAAGGGAGTACAAAGAAATGGCTCCCATTTAAGGTTGAGGGTTCTCCCAATTCAGGTTGAGGGAGGAAGAAGGAATGACTCTCATTTGAGGTTGAGGGAGGACGAAGGAATGGCTCCCATTTGAGGTTGAGGGAGGAAGAAGGATTGGCTCCCATTTAACCCTTTGATTACGGCCGAGATGAGACCTCACACTTACCACAATCCGGAGGGTTTTCAGACGGTAGTCACCCGTAGCATGCTACCAGACGCACGAAATCGTAAACAATCATTGTAATAGCGTTTGTATTTGTTGTTTTGCTGCAAATTAACCTGTTTTATTTATATGATAATATTGTGATAGTAGTTGATCTGTGATATAGATATTATGCAATTAATGTAACAACACAAATAAATAAACATAGGATAAGTACTATATATCGGGGTTTAGTGTTGCCAGAGGGTATAAGCACTGCACTGATTGAGGATGACAGTCTTTTTTTTTTTGTCATTTTCTAATTCTGTTTGAATCCGTAAAGGACAGCTACATCACAGTTGTGTATTATAGTTAAAAATTATTTGTATATTCGTCAGAAAACTAATCATAAGAATGTTCATCATTTTTATGGTTCCGCTTACTATTCCACTAGCTAAAAAAAATGAGAGAGAGAAGAGAGAGAGAGAGAGAGAGAGAGAGAGAGAGAGAGAGAGAGAGAGAGAGAGAGGGAGAGAGAGAGAGACGACAGAATAAAAAATTTTTTACCTATGATTTATTCCTTCTAATTGTACATCAATAACATTGAGAGTAAGTAGACACAATCACAATATTGGCTGCAATATTAACCCATTTCTGGGTAATATTTTTATCAATGATCAAACACCCAGCTGACAAGGGATACGCAATCTAGAAATTCAGATGAATTCCCAGTGTTTGAAAAATGGTTTAAAACCCAGCTTCTTCCCAATATAGGGCCATCTGCCATCATAGTGTTGATAACGCTTTCTATCATTCACTTCTAATTAATAAACCTCCGACAATGTCTGCCAAAAAGGATGAAGTTAAAGACTCGCTAATAAAAAATTAGTAAAGTTGCAAAGACATTCATGTAAAGAAAATGATTACGTGATTGACAGACTGGCAAGAGATCATGGACATAGTGGTTAGCTGCCTCCATATCACTTCCAGTATAATGCAACAGAACTGATATGGGCACAGGTGAAATCATACGTGGCAAAGAAGAATCATTTAAAAAATCAGACCTGCTTCCTTTGGTCAAAGAAGCAATTGAATCCATATCTTCTGACAACTGGGCTAATGATGTGAGACATGCCGAAGATATAAAAAAGATGACGCTTCAAGAGATGTTTGCATTGATAAATATATAGATTCTTTTTTGTTATCGATGTAGCATCCTCTGACGAGGATTCTTCATAAGTAATGTCTCCTCATACTTCGATTGTAAATAAAATTTATTGCTTTCCCTTGTTGTGTGATATCCTGTTGAAACTGAAATTGAAATAAATTGAAATATAGATCTGTTTTTCGACAGAAAGTGGCAGAAATATCTTTAAAAATCTACATATAACAGAAATGCCACAGCAGTGATGAGTATCATATGACAGTGCTTTAAAAGCACAGGTAAATCTAATACTGTATAAATGTGTAATATATATATATATATATATATATATATATATATATATATATATATATATATATATATATATATATAGATATAGATATATAGATATAGATATATATATATATATATATATATATATATTTATATATAATTGTGATATAGTTTTGAGCTTTTGAATTGCTTTCTTTCAGCATGCTGTAATCCAGTTTTACCTTGCTGTATCAAGGTTGAATTTTCATTGTACAAATAAAATAGCTCATAATAAACATTTTTAAATATTGTTACACCCAATATATCTATATATATATATATATATATATATATATATATATATATATATATATATATATATATACATATATATATATATATATATATATGGGTGTAAACAATATTTTAAAGAATATTTATTATGAGCTATTTTATAGGTGCACAGTAGTAAATTCAACCTGATACAGCAAGGAGGTAAAGACGGATCACGGCATACACGAAAGAAAACAATTCAAAAGCTCAAAACTATATCACAATTATATGACTTCGATAACAACAAAGGAACAGTAATAAAAAACATAGTAGATGACGTAACTCAAGAACATTGCTCAGTACAGCATCCAAATAAACACAACTGAAAATGAAAGCACATCTAGGTTTCCAAATTTCTTGCATCTACCATTTTCATATATTGAATTTTTTTTTTTTATCTAAAAATTTAAGTGCGACAACAAAACTTCATTCAGAACTTTCTATTATAGTACACGTGTGATAACAGGCGCAAACAATGAGAGCTTGAAGTCAGAAGGTTAATGGTCAGTTTAAGAGGGGCAAAGTCTCTTCCTAAAACGGTCGTACTATAGTAACTCCCCGCCGCCTTTCTTGTTTACTAAACCTTTGTTTACTCTTATTCAGTTTTCATCCTCTGGACTTACTACTGAAGGTAATCTATTTCTTGTTTGTCATTGTCATTTTTCAATCTTTAAAGCATTTTAATTTTGTAAGCTCTGTTGTCAGTTTTTAATTAGTGTTTTTGTATCTTTTTAGCCAGAAAGATGGGGATATGGTGTGATCCCAGAAGCGCACCTATTAATAAATATATCAATGATGAGCTGACTGTTCTTCCTATCCGTACTCCTACTATATATATGCATATATGTATATATGTATATATATATGTATATATATGTATATGTATATATATATATATATATATATATATATATATGTGTGTGTGTATTTATATGTATATATGTGTGTATATATATATATATATATATATATATATATATATATATATATATATATATATATATATCTTTCTATCTATGCATCTATCTCTGTGTCTAACTATCTGTTAATACACAATACTAACACACACATATATGTATACATACGTATATATTAACTTTATCACATACACAATTGTTCTGTGTATTAACTAAATTATTAAAAAGGACCTCATTCAAACTGGATGGTATCTATAGATACCATGCAGTTTGAATGAGGTCCTTTTAGTAATATATATATATATATATATATATATATATATATATATATATATATATATATATATATATATATATATATATATACATCACGAAGGAAGCAGTAGGAAAGGCATCCTCATCATCTACAGTTTATTTTTCAATGCCGACGTTTTGTGACGAATTCCAAGTCGCATTTTCAAGGCTATAAAATATAATATAATTTATGAACATCAATAACAAATTAATGCAATGGCAACAGCTCTTTATGTAGTAAAATATTTAAAAATAAACACACTCATTCCAAGACAAGTCAATAATGAGTAAAAGGAGTTCACTAAAATCTAAAACAACCTACCTATATGAAAGAAAGAACAAGACTAACATAAATAAGTACAAACAGAGTGAGGAAAACCAGTTGCCCAAACTAGGCTATAACAATTTCACTGAGGACGATTGAGTATTTAACGACGGGCACAGTCTTCCTGATAATTATGGATTCTAGGATGGTTAAGTCGTTGTTGTTCTGCACTCGGCCTAGGATGGAAAAATCCTTGCTGTCAATATAAGTTTTACATAATTTTGAATGATTTCGTATATTTGATTGCTCAGGATTAGATAACCTGCTACCTGTTCTATGACTTATGCCCCTGTGGGAATCTATGCGGACCTTCAACAGCCTCCTCGTGCATCCCACATATGTATATCCCAGATCACATCCCGGGCAAGTGTACTTGTTAACAACGCTGGACGAAAACAGAGGACTGAGCCGGTCTTTGACTCTGAACAGAGACCCTGGCATTGTAAAGGGGATTTTTCGGGATGATTTTCAGGTTTAAAGCTGGAAAACTCTTTGACCCATAATGGCTGTGCATTTTCTCCTAAAAGTGTCATCATGCACGAAAGGAAACTTGCATACATCTTTAGTTTCAGGCAGTCGATCCAGGTGTTGCGGAGTCATTTTCTGTAGTAGCAGTTTATTTTAGGGATCTGAAAAAGTCGTGATGGAAAACAATTATTATTGAAATATTTCACTAAAAAGGATATCTCATCGTGGAAACTCTTCCAGTTTGACGAGTGGGTGTAAATATGGAGGAGGGTTAAAATAGAGTTCAGTTTAAAATTAAAGAAACACGAACCATAAAAATTCATTCCCAAACCAGTAAATGTATTTTTCTATACACACCTGTGTAAAAACCTGAGTCACCTCTGGAAATAATAAGATCAAGGAAGGGGAGTTTGTTATTTACCTCCTTCTCCATAGCGAACCTTATGTTTGGATGTTGTCGGATGACGAACTCCAGAAAGGACTCTGCATGACATTCATGACGAAATAGGAGAACGTGTCGTCAACATATCTTCGATAAAATAGAGGGCGGAACCTAATGGGACATTCTTCATTATGCGCTCCTCCAGGGAGCACATGAAGATGTTAGCAAAAATTGGACCAAGTGGTGATCCATCGGCCATCCCTTCAGCTTGTTTATACAAACTGAAGGCAAAGGTCGTGTCCAGCACGGCCAGCTCTAAAA